>NC_080740.1:77319670-77622701 GCF_020826845.1 Diceros bicornis minor | reverse complement strand
CCTTCTCTCCACAATAGCGGTAGATGACAACTATTCGGATAATGCTTCATCTTACTCATTGCAGTGCCTTAATCATCCTGATGCTATGAAAACACGGTGTTATGCAGGTGGCAAAGTATATGTAAACACATTAAGGATTCCCTGTGTAATTGGAAATTACTTGTTTGCTCTCAGCAAATACCTGGAATTCAGCCTAATAAGCCAGTGGTTTGAAACCAAAATGGTTTGTTTCTTAGTGCAGGATATCACAAAAGCAATATATCACCATGCTCTGCAATGACAGATTTCTAGAGGTGGGATGTGTTCTATAAATGATCTTCTTCATAGAACTTATATAGTACAGTTTTATAAACATTTGGCTACTTAGGAAAGAGCCATGTGGTCAATTTGACCTACTGGGGTTCTTTCTAGGACTTCTCAAGGGAAATTCTTTTAATATGTGGCATCCTGTCATTCCTATGGCTAACAAATCATGCCACACCACTGCAAGCAACAGAGTTTTAACAGCGTGGGTCTTGGAACCAGACAAACATGGGCTCCAATCTTGTCTCCAAGTATTACTAACAGCATGATCTTAGATAAGTTACTAATGCCCTCTAGACTTTAGTGTCCTCATTTGTAAAATGGGAACAGTGACATCTAGCTGCTTCATTTGTTGTAGTGATTAAGTGAAATGATTAAGGTAAAAAAAAAAAAAACACTTAGTTGTGTGCTATCTGAAGAGCTTGTGTTGAGAAGCCATCAGAAATGAGTCGGGCTCAGCATAGGAGAAAATCCTGATAGATCAGTGATGCTTTTGTGGGCATAGGATGGAGGATGGCAGCACAGTTTGCAGTCTCATATTTCTCATCTTCAAATCTTACTCTGTCATTGTCATTGGTTTCTCCAACTTGGGGAGAAAAAAATTAAACAGAAGAATATAGTTCTACCAATATAGGATGATTCTTTCCACAGAGGCTGGATTTTAAAAATTGTAAATTTTTGATAAAAGGAATTTAAAATGGTGTAAGCAAGAGATTTCTGATAATTGAATCTATTAGCTCACGGGAATAAAATCCCAAGAGAGGTTAGCAATTATTTAGGAATTTTAAGAATAAGCTAATAAATATTGATCCACATCTCTAGAGTTCAAGGGAAATTAGTCAGGGATAAAAAGAAATAGAGCATTGAGTCTAAATTAAAATTTAGGTTTTTTTTCTGGCATTTTAAGTTAATTTTTATTTCATAGTAGCATGCATTCCAGTAAGTTATTTTTATCGTTGCTGTAGTTACAGTTACTATTAATTCAGGCAGTTAGTCAGCAAGTCAGAAATGATGTGTCTTGGGCATGGAGGATAAGCAAAGGGAGAGAGAGAGTGATTGAGGCAGAGAGAGAGAGAAAGGGGGAGAAGGAGGAGGAGATAAAGATGGATAAAGAGAGAGAGGAGAAAGAAAGAAAGGGAGGAAGGGAGAGAGAGACAGAGAGAGAAGAAAGAGAGGAAAGAAAGAAGAAAGGAGAGAAACAGTTCCTTTAATCAAGCAACTCATAGCTTTGAGGGCCTGCTTTACAAATTTTTATTTAAGTAATGATTTAAAAATCATTGCAAGAATTAGATACATTTTAGATTAGGAAGGCAATTGCCAGTGCACATTATTTGTTTCTTAAAATTTAATGTGCAAACCAATCACCTAGAGTGGTATTAAAACGCAGATTCTGACTCAGTGGGTCAGGTTGGGGCCCAGGTTATGTATTTCTAACCAGTTCCAAGACGATGTTGATGCTCTGCTCCTGGAACCGACTTGGAGTGGCATGACATCACATGGGCCCAGCCTTACCACCAATGAAGAGTTCATTCCGAGGCAGTTTAGTTCCTGGTGAAGACCAGTGAATACACTTAGAGCAACAGCTCTGCAATTGGAATCTTCTAGGGAGCTTAAAAAAATTACTGATGCCAAGATCTCCACCTCCTCCAAGCCCCTAGGGATTTTAATGTAATTGATGTGGGGTGTGATCTGGACATCAGGATTTTTAAAAGGTCCCCAGATTTATTAAGTTTCTGTTGCCGCTGTGACAAATTACCACAAGCTTAGTGGCTTAAAAAATACAAATTTACAAATTTATTATCTTACAGTTCTGAAGATCATAAATCTAACAGAGATTTCACTGGGCTAAGATTAAGGTGTAAGAAGGATGCATTCCTATCTGGAGTCTCTAAGGGAAATGTATTTCCTTGCCATTTCCAGTTTCTAGAGGCTGCTGGCTGTCCTTGGCTGATGGCCCATTTTAAAGCCAGCAAATCGGCCAAGTCTTCCTTATGCTGCCATCTCTCTGCTCTCTCTTCAGAATCACTCTTCCACTTCTAAGGGATCTTGTGATTACCTTGGGTCCACTCAGATATTCCAGAATAATCTCCTTATTGTAAAGTTAGCTAATTAGCGATCTTAATTCCATCTGCAAACTTAATTTCCCTTTACCGTGTAACCTGTCATATTCATAGGTTCCAGGGATTAGGAACCCATCTTTGGGGGCCATTATTCTGCCTATCACATCATGCAATTCTAATGTGCAACCAGGGATAGAAACTAAAATAGAGCATTGTGACTTAAATTGGACCAGAGAGAAATAAAAATGATTTAGTGGCATTAGGAGAGAGGTAGACTTAACCTTTTACACTTGTCATATATTCTTCACTTTAATAATATACATGCATTTCTTCTTGCCTGGGGAAATAAAGTCTCCACTTTAGTATGTTCTCACTTGGTTCCTGTTAGATGTACAGGATAGAAGATGAACTGAGGGAAAAAATGTCCTAAGTAAGGAAAATAGGCGGTGATGGGAGAAACTTCAAATACCAATTTGGTATTTGTGACTTATTCACATGCTGTGGATTGAACCTTTCCATTTTATTCTTCAAGTTTATGATCTTCACCCTTTTCTATGCCTCTGGCTGCTGCCTCCTTTTAGATGTCTGATAAATCTCTTAAATGCCAATATCCTGGGCACAGAAGACCACACTGTGACACCTAAGCTTTAAAGTAACAATTCAAAGGTAAAGGTGATATTAAAAGAGTAATGAATCATCTTATTATTAATGTGGATCCTATTATAATGCAAATATATTTGTTCTGAGTAGTCTTATCCTTCAAAATAGCATGATTTGACAGTTAAATGTGATAGGAGAAATAACTACATTATAATTGAAAGTAATCAGCTTCTCAAATCTGCATATTTGGATGCAAAATGAGTGAATAAAAATCTAGGCTGGGGGAAAAGGAAAAATAGTTTAAAATTCCAAATACAAGGGAGCAACATTATTCACATAAAAAGAGTTAAATGTCTGATATCATATAATTAGATTATGAATTTCTTCTTTCTGATTCTCATTTTACATCAAGTACAACTTTGTGGAAGCCCAAACGGTGAACTCATAGATAATTGGTATGCTCAGTGTGAACGTAGAAAGCAAACACATAAAACACCCAAGGAAACAGATTATCACAATAATCCCTAGTTTGGAAATTACTTTTTTCAGTGATCGTTTCCTAACCCAAGTCTGGATTAATTGGTCCTTACATATAATTCTGTCCCAGTCTCTACTACTCCCTTCAAAGCCTTTGTCACACTACTTGGTAATTGTCGTTTTATTAATCTGCATCCTTACCAAATGTTGAGATATGCAAGCATAGAAATCTCATGGACTTCACCAATATATCTATTGTGTTTAGCACATAGAGATCAGTCAATTAAAATTTGAAGGAATAAATGAATAAATTTATATTTCAAAGCTAGCTAACTGAAGTCACAAAATAAAATAAAATCTCCAGGTTTAGCTTGACAACGATACATTTTTTTTTTTTCTAATTCAAAAATACTGTCAAGGGCTTATTCTGATGGCTGGAAATACAACCAGTAAGATGAGATCCTTGGTCTTCAGGAGCTCACAGTCTCAAACAAGAGATAGATACTTAAACAGAAAGTTACAACATGCTCTGTTAAGTGCTTTAGTAGAGATGAACACAGCATGCTCTGATTGGAAAAAGGAAGGCATCCAACATATTTTACAGGGGTAAAGAAATACTTGAAGATAGACCTCCTGGAAAAGGTGACTTTAAAGTAAGCAGGAGTTAACCATATGATGGGTTGAAGAAGTATATTTCGGACAAATGAAGAAGTATACAATTATCTGGAAGAGGGGGAGGAATGAATATAGTGAGGAGTACAAATAAGAGATAGGATGCCCTGAAAGTTATTTGGTTTAATTGAGCTGGCCTAGCAGGATGCCAAGCCAAGCACCATCTCTACTGCCAGGGATAAATCATATTGTACCCGTGTATATTGTAGTTATGTAGCATCCATTATAATGTAGTTATTTCTCTCCCTTATCACATTTAACTGTCATACTACCCTGTTTTAAATTTTGAAAAATAAGACCACTCGGAACAACTATATTTGCATCATAATAGGGTCTGCATTAAATTTCACTGAGTAAAATCATATTAAAATATTTTAAATGGTTCTCTCAAAGTGTGTGTTACCAGACCAGCCACATCAGCATCACCTGGAAACTAGTTAGAAATGAAATTTCCTGTGACCCATCCTAGATCTACTGAATCAAAAACTCTAAGGGTAGGGCCTGGAAGTCTGCGTTTTATCATGTCCTCCAGGTGATTTTGGTACATGCTCAGCTTTGACAACCACTGTATTATATGAACACAAGAGCAGATTGTAGGAAAACTTGCTAATTTGCTGTTATTAAAGTTGTTGTTGGTGGAGGTTGGTAGTGGTGATGGAAGTGGTGAGTACAATAGTATGAAAAGGCTCTATCTTGGTGAATCTGTTTGGATTGTGGACATCACTATATTTATGTGAGGTCTTTTTTGTTTTTTTTTTTCCTACATGCTTTAGAGGATCCACGGCTATCTCCCCATATCCCCTTGATCACATACTTCCTAGAGTCATGGAAGTTGAAAGTCTTATAATGTTCTGGATCTAGAAGAAATTGCTCCATTCCAATGTCAGAGAGATAGTTCAAATTAGGACATTAGTGTAATATTTCCTTAGAATTTGTGAAATTTTCTGCATTGTGACTCTGCAGTTTTGATATGGAAGGAGAAAAAAAAATTTGATCTAGCCTAGATTCATTGGAGATGTATTTTGCTTGCTAATAGAAGCTACTTGAATTTTACATTTTAATTATCAGTTTAGTTGATAAGTATTTTAATTACCCAGCTGTTAGTCAAAAACACCATTGGCCTCTTATATTATTAATTAAAGATTAGTTTTGAAACACCTGTCATTGTCTTCGAGAGTCTACAGATATGGAAGAAGATATTTCTTTTTCTTTTCTTCTATTTTAATCTGCTTAGAAGAGTGAATCAGAGGCAACTTTACCTTTATAAAGACTCCTACGAATTGTGTTGACATTGCTGCCACTGGTGTAGGTAGTGACACCGAAGATTTGTGGTAGGTAAAGTTCTAGATTTCTAAAACTGTATACAGTCATGTGCTGTATAACGACATTTGGGTCAACAACAGACCACATATACAACGATGGTCTCATAAGATAAGTACCATGTAGCCTAGGTGTGTAGTAGGCTATACCATCTAGGTTTGTGTAAGTACCCTCTATGATGTTCGCACGATGACGAAACAGCCTAACAACGCATTTCTCAGAACATATCCCCATCGTGAAGCCATGCATGACTGCAGTTGGGAGCTCAGCTATCACAAGCCTGCACACTGAAACAGAGTTTCAGAGAAAATTCCTTCTATCTCAGCAGGAACCACGCTATGGAAGAGTTTCACTGAATAAACAGAAAGGTCTGGTGAACATATTGATTGAACTACATTTTCCAACCAATGTGGTTAAATGAAGTTCTATAGTGCTTCCTATTCCAAACATGAAGTTGGAAAGAATTTCAAGAGTTTGACATTCCTGTCATCTAATTTTTATGAAGGCTACACTGACATCGTCCCATTAGGATATTGTCCAATATTAATTATGATGGTGTAAGTTTGCAATGATTCTAAATCATTCCTTTTCAAAGTACATTCCTCAGAACACTAATTCTCCATTTGTGTGTGTTGGGGGAGAGGGGTACAGAGGGATGACGAGAGTTCAGAGGTCAAATAAATTTGGTTAATACACCATACAACAGATCTCTTTGGGAGATACATAAGACACATTAACATATCAAATACTTTAATAAATTTTAAAATTTGTTTAATAATATGTCCAATACTTTTTTGAATATGTCTTTTAATTTTAAAAGTAACTGTTATAAGCACATCTTTTAAAATGTTCTTCTAAAAGGTTTTCCATTACAGTTGGTGGTTTCTTTATAGTTATTAATAGAAAATTCTTTCCAAATTTGAGATTGATTCAAAATTAATTCCAGATTAATTAGATGATATTAAGCAGAATAAATGTTTTACTTTTCTTCTCTATAAAATACTCCAAAAATATTTTGATATAAAATATCCTGCCCACACTAAAGAACAACTATTTCCGTTCTTATATAGATTTCTGTTTCCTACATATAGCACACTATATCAATGCGCCTTTCGCTATGGAAGACAAGATCATGCCTTGTTCTAGATAGTAGAAACATACATGTGAGATTCTATCACCATGAGATCATACCATATTTCAATCATTTTTGAGCCATTATACTTATAATGTAACACTTATAAACTGGGAAGCACGGCAAGGGCATGGCAAAGGACACTGATAATTTAGCAAACATTTATTAAGTATCTACTATGTTCCAGGAACTGCCCTGTCTCCTGGGGATACAGTGGTTCTTACTCTCGTGGGGCTTATGGTAGAGCTCGTATCTTAGGGTTGACTAGTCAGAATCTCCTTTATTTAATCTAATTTTTAATAACACAAATAATTATATTTATTGATCACACAATTTTATGTCAGAACTTGTTTGATAACAGTCATGTGAAATATGTATTCCTATTCTACTTAGAGCTATGGAAACCAAAGCCGTGAGAATTTAAGGACATTGATAGTTCAAATTGATTTTGAATCCAGGTTGTTCTGGTTTGAAAGATTTTTCTTCACTACACCATATTGCTCATATTGACAAAGACTTCTAAGTCTTTACTTAGAACAAATTGTTATTTCTGGAGAAAAAATGAATTCTGTATTATCTTTTCCGGTATCTAAAAATAGAGATCTAGGAGCTAGAAAGTCAGATTTTGGTTGTGTTTTGACTCTGCTCCTAACTTGTTCTGTGATCCCAGGAGATAGATTATTTTTATTTAAAATTATGTCTCACTTTTTCAAAACATATTATTGAAGTTAAATATAAACAAGGAAAAAGGCACAAATCATATGTGTTATAGCTTAATGCATTTTCAGAATGTGAACACATCCATATAAATAACACTCAGATCATGACAAACTCATTGGAAGCCCCCCTAATCTTGTACTCCCCTCTGATCACTACTCACCCCAAGGATAACCACTCTCCTAACTTCTAACAGCATAAATTAGGTTTTCGTGTAAGTGCAAGCATATAATATGTGTACAATATGCATTCTTCAGCGTCTGGCGTATTTCACTCTACCTTATGCTTGTGAGGTGCATTCACAATTTCGCATGTAATGAGATTTACTCTCACTGTTGTAAAGATGCTAAAGTTTATTTATCTATTCTAGTATTAATGTGTATTGGAGTAGTTTCTAGTTTGGGGAAATGATGAATAGAGCTCTTTGAGTCATCTCATGTTTGTCTTTTGGAAAACATTTCTACTGTTATATATCAAAGGAGTGGAAGTGTTGGGTCATAGTATTCCACATATTTGCATTAGTAGATGAGGCTAAGCCGTTTACAAAGTAGTTTTTACCAAATGTGCACTCCCACCAGAAGTGTATTAGAGCTCTGATTACTCCATATTTTCACCAACAATTGGCATTTTATTTTAATTTTTTTTCTGTTTAGTTATTTTAGTGTGCACAATGCTATCTCATTGTGATTTTCTCATTTAATTTCACTTACTTGGCATTTTCCTGACACATAATGAAGATCATCTGTTTTCATCCGTTTATTAGCTTTTTGAATATTTTTCTGTGAATTATCTATTTGTCTTTGACTTATGTATCCATTGAATTGTTTGGTTTTTTTTTTATTGATATTTAGGAGAAATATATAAATGTATTCTGAATATAATTATAAATATCTTCTCTCACTCTGTACCCATGACCATTAAAAAAGAAATAAAGCATCTGTCCTACTTATCTTCCAGACTCATTTTAAAGGAATACAGAGTACTTGAAATTAAGTCAAAAATCATGTGACAAGGTATTATGATTTAAGTAAGTATCAGAGGATTGATATTACATTGAATTTCATGACTACTTTGTCAGAAGTCTTTACTGTTTAGAAATCTAATATTTCATGTTGGCCCTCAATAGGCATTTATCACTGAACATCTCAAGTGCAAGATAGAAATCATCTCTCAGAAATTTACCCCAAGTTTGAGCTGCCACTCACAACTAATGAGGGAAGCTACTATTTAATGCAACCTTAAAATTCTTCTTCAGAACTAAAGCAATTCATTCTTTGGTATTTATGACGCAATAGTCAAGTTGCCATGACTAGTACTTTTCCACCCTTTATTATCTTTCTGATTTTTTATATTTTAATTTTGTAAGATTGTCTAATGATGTCTTTTTTCCCCTGTGTTTTAGTTTCCATTTTTGGCATTTTATTTTTCTACTAGTATCCACTGACTAAGATGGTCTGTCTGTGTGCCCTTGCTACTAGCTTAAGAGTTTCATTGGAAATCTATTCTGAAGGAAATATCCTAAGCAAATATGTGAGGGGTAACTTAGTGTATTTATTTCATAGGTAATATCTCATATATAACATTATAGTGATTAAGATCCATTTTGAAGCCCTTCGTTTTATCTCATCATTAACAAATGATTTTTCATCTCATCATTTATCACAAATGTCTTTTTAAAATTTAAGTGCCACCAATTGGTTCATTTCCTTGAATCTGAGTACTGTGATGACAAGACACCAGGGCCGTGGTTGAGATAGTTTTGTGAAACTGTAAGTCTATGCTGTGAGTCTTTGCATTGAGCCTTCTGATTCTATGGCAGCAAAATTTTTGTGTGGATTGTGTTATTCACTTGCAAATAGCTTTTCTGGAATACCAAATGCAGGCTTGGTAAGATATTACTTTCACCTACATAAAAACAACAGCTTCACATTTAGCCTAAATCCAGGTAGACAATATACTGAGTTACTATTTTATATGTCTTCTTCATAACTTTTGAATAGTAAAGCAGCGTGTTCAATCTCATATATGTTGTAAATAATTTTGTCATCTTTCTATGAGGATTATGCTGTGGATTTTTTCTCAGATGAACATTCTTAATGGTGAAATACAAAACCTACAAGACAAAAGCTATTTTTCTTTCTCTTTTTTTAAAGAAACAAATTTTTTCTTCAATAATATATAGTAGTTGCAAAATATTTAAAAATGGAAGCAAAAAACCTAAGAGGCAATACAAATCATTCACAATCCCACATCTAGCAATAACCACTAATAACATTTTCCCTTCATTTTTCTATTTATCTACATTTGTACACACAAGGCTTTTAAAAATGTTTAGTGAGATAAAAAAATGATTTTATACAGGTATAACTACTATAAAACAATGTAGAAAATTTTACCACTGTATCCAATGGTATGCTGGAGCTGGCTTGTAGTGGCTCTTGAGTGCCTACTGTTTGCATTTTTTTTCCCAACTCTGAATTTAGTGATATTATGTTGCTAGATTGAAAT
Organism: Diceros bicornis minor; assembly: GCF_020826845.1. Classification (NCBI taxonomy): domain Eukaryota; kingdom Metazoa; phylum Chordata; class Mammalia; order Perissodactyla; family Rhinocerotidae; genus Diceros; species Diceros bicornis. The sequence goes on along the minus strand of NC_080740.1, from coordinate 77,612,912 downwards.
CATTCATTGCCAGAGTGTTTATGCTGTGGAAATGGGCCAATGCTACAAATTTTGATTTTTTTTTTTGCAGAAAGCTGGTTATTAAACATTTTCCAGCACACCATATTTCCTCATGTCATCAAATTTTCTATGATATTCATACTTTACTTGCTTTGTGTGTCATAGATATGAGAGGTAATAATGACAACAAGTGCTTAAAGTAGGAGAGAACAAGAAGGGAATTTTGGAATTTGGGGAGGGAGGAAAATGAACTGAGCAGAATTCATGAAATATTGCAATAAAGAAGGCTTTTGAGCCAATTAGTCCTAAGGTTTTTAATGTTCTCCGAATTTGATCAAAAAGAGATTCATAATTTATCACTTGGTTATCTTTGCTTTCTGCAATTCTCTCAAAGATTCATGGATATTACTTATATCTCAGCAAGATTGTAAACTCTTGGTGCTGCTTATTTCGTATTTCCTTCCTAGCCTAATGTCCAATGTATAGTTGTTGCCCTATAAATGTCTGTATGTAGATAAATTGCTTCGTTAAATACAAACCAGCCCTATTTTATCAAGTAAAAGGTAAGGTAACATCATGAAGTGAGAGAAAAATAGTGCTCTGGAGTTTGCAACTTGATTTGGCTGTTACCTACCTGGGATTAGATAAATTTTAGGATGCTTTAACAAAGTGGAAGGGAGATTCATTGTCTCAAATAAGAATATAGGGTATCTATAGTATCTATCTATCTATCTATCTATCTATCATCTATCTATCTAATCTATCTACTTATCTATCTATAGTTTTAGGCCCCAAAAGTATAAAGGTTCAAATGATATCATAAGTACCAGTTCCATCTCTTGTTCTGCCTCTTCTCATACGCAGATGAGCTCTCCCTATGTGTTTGAAAGATGGTTTCCAGCAGATCCAGGGAATGCCCCAATCCCTGGTTAAGATTCAGTATAAAGAGTGAACTCGTCTCAATCTCAATAAAAATTCTAAAAATAAAAATTCATTGTGATTGGACTGGCTTAAGTCATATGCCTACCGTTGAATCAGTCCTTACAGCCATGAGGATGTGTCTAGGTCTAGGTCTAGATTAAAACCCTACTCAGACAATTGGACTGAGAATGAGGGATGGACCCATCCCTAAAGGAAAACTCAGTATAAGAAGAGAGATGGATCTAAAATAGGATTATCTGCTCAAGTAGCAAGTTATATAGCTTCTCTGTACTTCATGTTTCTCAACTTTAAAGTTGGAATAATGAAACTCAAAAGGATTTTAAAGTGTCTAGTGCAGTGACTGAACTAGAGCAGTGCTCAATTAAAATTATTTTCATCTCCTAATCAAGTTCTGTGTGCAGTAATTGTCAAAATCTTACTAATTGATTTAACAAACAAAATATTAAGAAATTGAACCCAGTAAAATAATAATGGAATAATGTATTATGAATATGAATTTTTTTTGTGTGTGTAAACTTTTAATGACAGTTTACAAGTTGGCTAAGCTAAGCTATGCTGCTGACAAACTTCAAAATCTTAGGGGCATAATACAACAAAAACTTAACAAGAGACAAAGAAGGGCACTACATGATGATACAGGGAACAATCCAACAAACAGATATACCACTTGTAAATATCGATGCATCCATCATGGGAGCACCTAAATATATAAACCAATTATTAACAGACATAAAAAGAGAAATAGACAGTAACACAATAATAGTAGGGGATGTTAACACTTCACTTACACCAATGGATACATCATGCAAACAGAAGATCAATAAGGAAACAGTGGCCTTAAATGACACACTAGAACAGATGGACTTAGTAGATATGTACAGAACATTCCATCCAAAAACTGAAGAATACCATTCTTTTCAAATGCACATGGAACTTTCTCCAGGACTGATCACATATTAGGCCACAAAACAAGTCTCCATAAATTTAAGAAGATTGAAATAATACCAAGTGTCTTTTCTGACCACAACGGTATGAAACTAGAAATCAACTATAGGAAGAGAACCAGAAAAGCCACAAATATGTGGAGATTAAACAAAATGCTACTGAACAATGATTGGGTCAATGAAGAAATCAAAGGAGAAATCAAAAGGACTTGGAGACAAATGAAAATGAAAATACAACATGCCAGAATTTATGGGATATAGCAAAAGCAGTTCTAAGAAGGAAGTTTATAGCAATACAGGCCTATCTCAACAAACAAGAAAAATCTCAAATAAACAATCTAACAGAGCACCTAAAGAAACTGGAAAAAAAAGAACAAACAAAGCCCAAAATCAGTAGAAAGAGTGAAATAATAAAAATCAGAGTAGAAATAAATGAAATAAAGACTGAAAAAAAAAAACAAAAAAAAAAAAAAGAAAAGAAAAAAATTAATGAAACCAAGAGCTGGTTCTTTGAAAAGATAAACAAAATTGACAAACCTTTAGCTAGACTCACCAAGAAAAAAAGAAAGAAGGCTCAAATAAGCAAAATCAGAAATGAAAGAGGAGAAATTACAACAGACACCTCAGAAATACAAAAGATCATAAGAGAATACTATGAAAAGCTATATGTCAATAAATTGGATAATCTAGAAGAAATGGATAAATTCTTAGAATCATACAACCTTCCAAAACTGAATCAAGAAGAAATAGAGAATTTGTATAGACCAATCACCAGTAAGGAGATTGAAACAGTAATCAAAAACCTCCCCAAAAATAAAAGTCCAGGATACCCTGATGAATTCTGCCAAACATTCAAAGAATATGTAATACCTATCCTTCTCAAACTCTTCCAAAAAATTGAAGAGGAGGGGAAACTTCCTAACTCATTCTATAAAGCCAACATTACCCTGATACCAAAACCAGACAAGGACAACACAAAAAAAGAAAATTACAGGCCAATATCACTGATGAACATCGATGCAAAAATCCTCAACAAAATACTAGCAAATCGCATACAACAACATATTAAAAAGATTATACACCATGATCAGGTGGGATTTATTCCAGGTATGCAGGGATGGTTCAATATTCATAAATCAATCAATATAATATATGACATTAATAAAATGAAGAATAAAAATCACATGATCATCTCAATAGATGCAGAGAAAGCATTCGACAGGGTACAGCATCCATTTATGATAAAAACTCTGAATAAAATGGGTACAGAAGGAAAACATTTCAACATAATAAAGGTCATATATGACAAACCCACAGCTAATATTATTCTCAATAGTGAAAAACTGAAAGCTATCCCTCTAAGAACAGGAACCAGACAAGGATGCCCACTCTCACCACTCCTATTTAACATAGTATTGGAAGTCCTAGCCAGAGCAATCAGGCAAGAGAAAGAAATAAAAGGGATCCAAATTGGAAAGGAAGAAGTGAAACTGTCACTATTTGCAGATGACATGATTTTGTATATAGAAAACCCTAAAGAATCCACCAGAAAACTTTTGGAAGCAATAAATGAATACAGTAAAGTTGCAGGATACAAAATCAACATACAAAAATCAGTTGCATTTCTATATACTAACAATGAGGCAGCAGAAAGAGAAATTAAGAATACAATCCCATTTACAATTGCAACAAAAAGAATAGAATACGTAGGAATAAACTTAACCAAAGAGGTGAAAGATCTGTACACTGAAAACTATAAAACATTGCTGAAAGAAATTGGAGAAGACACAAAGAAATGGAAAGATATTCCATGCTCCTGGAATGGAAGAATTAACATTGTTAAGATGTCCATACTTCCTAAAGCAATCTATAGATTCAATGCAATTCCTATCAAAGTTACAACATTTTTCACAGAAATAGAACAAAGAATCCTAAAATTTAATGGAACAACAAAAGACCCTGAATAGTCAAAGGAATTCTGAGAAAAAAGAACAAAGCTGGAGGTATCACACTCCTTGATTTCAAAATACACTACAAAGCTGTAGTAACCAAAACAGCATGGTACTGGCAGAAAAACAGACACACAGATCAATGGAACATAATTGAGAGCCTAAAAATAAACCCACACATCTATGGACAGCTAATCTTCAACAAAGGAACCAAGAGCATACAATGGAGAAAGGAAAGTCTCTTCAACAAATGGTGCTGGGAAAACTGCACAGCCACAATAAAATGAAAGTAGACCATTATCTTACACCATACACAAAAATTAACTCAAAATGGATTAAAGACTTGAATGTAAGTCCTGAAACCATGAAACTTCTAGAAGAAAATATAGGAAGTATACTCTTCGACATCGGTCTTAGCAACATATTTTCAAGTACCATGTCTGACCAAGCAAGGGAAATGATAGAAAAAATAAACAAATGGGACTACATCAAACTAAAAAGCTTCTGCACAGCAAAGGAAACCATCAACAAAACGAAAAGATAACCTAACAATTGGGAGAAGATATTTGCATGCCATACATCTGATAAGGGGTTAATCTCCAAAATATATAAAGAACTCATACATCTCAACAGCAATAAAACTAACAACCCAATTAAAAAATGAGCAAAAGAACTGAACAGACATTTCTCCAAAGAAGATATACAGAAGGCCAATAGGCACATGAAAAGATGTTCAACATCATTAACTATCAGGGAAATGCAAATCAAAACTACAATGAGATATCACCTCACTCCCACCAGAAGGCCGTAATTAATAAGACAGGAAAGAATAAGTGTTGGAGAGGATGTGGAGAGAAGGGAACTTTCATACACTGCTGGTGGGAGTGCAAACTGGTGCAGCCACTATGGAAAACAGTATGGAGATTCCTCAAAAAGTTAAGGATAGAACTACCATACTATCTAGCTATGCCACTGCTGGGTATTTATCCAAAGAACATGACAATATGCATGCATAAAGATACATGCACCCCTGTGTTCATTGCAGCATTATTCACAATAGCCAAGACTTGGAAGCAACCTAAGTGCCCATCAAGGGACGGATGGATAAAGAAGATGTGGTATATATACACAATGGAATACTACTCAGCCATAAGAAATGATGAAATCCAGCCATTTGTGACAACATGGATGGAGCTTGAGGATATTATGCTAAGCGAAATAAGTCAGAGGGAGAAGGTCAAATACCATATGATCTCACTCATAAGTAGAAGACAAAAACAACAACAAACAAACACATCGAGACAGAGATTGGATTGGTGGTTACCAGAGGGGAAGGGGGGAGGGAGGAGGGCAAAAGAGATGATTAGACACATGTGTGTGGTGATGGATTGTAGTTAGTATTTGGGGGGTGAACGTGATGTAACCCATGCAGAAATAGAAGTATAATGATGTACACCTGAAATTTATACAATGTTACAAACCAATGTTACTGCAATAAAAAAAAGAATGAAAGATCATTCTCAAGTAATCAGTTCAACTAATACCACCCAATGATAGTATACTAATTAAGAATTCTGGAAAAAGCAAATTATGTGTGTGAGTGTATGAGTGTACGCACGTGCATATGGGCAATCATATGAGTAGGTATTGTGGACATTTAAGTCCTTAGCAGTTGCTGATCTTGTCACTGGCCATCTCTGCAATGTTGTTATTCCAAAGAGGAAGCCCAATTCCCAAAGAGACAAACAGATGTGCCTTTCGAAGTTTTTCAACAGCCGCAGGCTAAAGCGTTTAGCTACAGCACTTCAGAGTCATTAATAACCTTCTTCATGCTTCCCTATGCCGGACATTGTCAAGCAGAACTTCTGAGGGTGAAACAACACTCTCTCCACATGAAATTATAAGGGGATACAAGGAAAGAAAGAGGGAGAAAATTCCCAATGACATCTTCAATGCTCCTGGAGAGCCTGCTGTTCTTTTTCTCTCTTCTCAAAAAGAATAGTCTAGGCTATAGAGTTTCTTCATTGTCCTTTTTGAGAGGGCTTTGCCTTTTATTTTTAAATATATGTTTCTTTTTAAAATAAAGAATAAAAGAGATGCATCTGTGGCTTCAAAAGTCATCAGTTAATGAGTGATGATTAAGCACTTTTGTCACTCAGCTATTAGTCACATATTTTCCCATGTTTAGCAAAAAAGGAATTTTCTCCATTAGTTATTAGTGACATTTAACCAAAATAATTATCTCCCTTACAGGGTTGTGTTAGCAGTCGAAAGTTCTATTTTAGCTCTTTTCTATGAAACCGGCAGAACAGCATCTTAATTTCTGTGAACCAGATTGTCTTAACCTTGACAAATAGAGCAAACTCGTTTGCATTTTCATTAATAAAATAAGCACATGTTGTCAAGAGCAGCAGTGTGGGTAGTCCTGTCCACCTTTATTTTCTTCTCCGTGACAAGAAGCTTCCACAGTTCTGAGTCACCACATGGGTGCCCTTTCCTGAGCACACTGACAGTTGGGCAGATCACCCTAAATCAGTTCTCACTTGACCTAATGGTTCAGAGTTGTCAGACCAACGAATGAATCTTGGCTCTGTCCCATACAGGCAGCTAGGATAACCTTGGGACATCTCATTACCTCTCTGAATTTAGGTTTTTTTCATTTGTAAAATGGGGTTAGTGACAGTATCGCACCTGTGGTATCACAAGTACTCAGCAATATTAGCTGACATTCAACACACATGTTTTCTTTCTAATCTCATGTAATTCAATGACAGATTTAAGACTAAAGTTATTTGAAGGATTGACTACAGATTTATTTGTAAAGTCCTTACTACTTGCCAGCTCTGGAGACACAAAGAGAGAAAAAAACAGTTCCTGCCTTGGAAGAACTCACAGTCTAGTGGAGAAGATAGATGGGCAACTAGATCATTGCAATATGGTAATTCATGATGTTGAAGTAGAACAAAGGAGTCAATGATTCATTTTACTAGAGGAGGTCTGAGAGAATATCAAAGAGGAAGAAGAATTTACACAAGAGGTTGAAGGATGAGTTGGGGCTACTAGGTTACTGAGGCAAGGACATTTTAGGCAGAGAAAACAGTTTGTGCAAGGGGCTGGTAGGATGAAACAGTGAGATGTAGGAGAATTGTAAGTTATTCAATATGACACCGTCCGTAGACTGTTTGGGTGCACCGGGAGTGGCAGGAGAAGGCTCTTGTGCCATTTAAGATACCAAAGGGGTAATAATGAAGGACTGTAAGCTTAAGAGTGATATCAGATTTGCTGATGTTTATTGATAGTCTTTTGTAGAGAAATCTTCCTTATCTTTATTCCAGGTAAACAGAGAAAACAGGCAGGTAACAAAGACAGAAAGCTTACTCCAGTCCTCAGAATCCAGTTTTGGAATGAAAACTGCCTTGATAGATTCATTTATGTAATAAGTGTATTTGAGAACACATTGTGGGTGAAAGACTTCACTCGGTACAGTGAACACCAGGCATTGTTCTTGTACTTGAACACTCTTGTCTGTCACAGTTGTTTCAGTTTTACTATATACTGTCTTCTGAAATGTTATTGCTTAATTTTTAAATTAGAATGTAATACAGAGTGTATACAAACATATAAATATATATTAATTACATACATGTATATATGTGTAGATAATGCGTGTATCCAGATATATATATGCATATATAAATATCAATTTATATCCATCTATTTTTCATCTATCTACCATCTGTCTATCCATCTATCTAGATATTAAGCTCCTTAACAGCAAGAATTATGTGTAACATTCTTTTGCATGCCTGACAGTAAATACTCCACAAAAATTCTTAAATATATAAATGTATAATTTGCAAATAATCACATATTTAGCAGAGAATGCTCCTCTCTCAACCCTGCCATGTTTTTTCCTTGATTTCTGCCCAGGATTTCTTGTATTATATTTTATACTTTCCATTATGATTATCCCCTTGCTGTCTAAGAATCTCATAATGTTAGGCTTGGGGAATTGTACCAACTTAGTTAACATAATAATGCTACCTTTTATTGAATGCCAACTATATGTTATATTTGGTCCTTTATTGCTATTTCACACAACAATCTTACAAGGAATTATTGTTATTTTTTTATACATTACATATCTTCAACCCAGAGAGGTACACACAGCTAATAAGTTTCAGGAACCAAGATTTGAATCTATGGTTCCCTGTCTCAAAAACTTCATTAGTATACTACTTTACAGTTTACAGAACACTTATATGCATTATTTCATTTAAACCTCACAACTTCCTGGTGTGGTCAATAGTCACCAGATTTTACAGATGAAAGAATGGAGACTCAGAGAGGTAAAGTGACTTCTCCATGATACATAGTTGAAAGATGGTAGGATTTGCATTCCATTACAGGTTTTCTTTTTAGCTACATTATCGTTACTCCACAAAGCTTTGTTGGATAGGCTGCTTCACTATCGAAATGTTGTGGGCAACTCTCCGTCTTTCTTTGAGTAAATGAAACTGGGCATACAGATTTAAGAAAAAAAAAAGTTCTTCATGTCAAAACAGAAGTTTATATTAAGGTTAAATATTTGTAATAAAAACCTTTTTTATCTTAATAAACTCTTACTTCTCATTTAAACATCAATTCATTATGACTGTTCACACAACCCCTTAATGAGAAGCAAATTAATTTGTTTGAAAACAAATTCAGTCAGCTGTGTTTTTCCATGGATCAGTGGCAGAAGGAAGAGAAAGTGATTGTGCCAGGCTGCTGGCTGACTAGAGCTAATGGCATTCAGTCTTGTGGAATGGATATTAATGATTCTACAGTGTTTAACTTTGGTTTGCTCTTGATGGATTTTCCCCTTCTGAATTAATGTCTATCTACTCTTGATTAATTTAGAGTGATTGTACTCCAAGTCAGTTAATTACATTTTCTTTCTAAAGTCAAATATCATTCATTGTGATGAAGGCACTCATTTTGATTTCTCACAAAAATAGTCCCTAAGTGCCTCAAGTATAGATCTCACAAAGTCAGTAGGAGAAGTTCATCCAGGAAGGCTGCACCAAAGCCAGAGAAGCCCTGTCATAAATCTCAGTTAGGATCTTACTCTATAACTCCCCAGGCAGAGCTGTTTGAGGTGCATGTGGTGGTGTCTTAAACCAGAGACTTTCCCTAGCTAATGTATAAAATATTAAAAAAATGTCCTGTAAATTTTTTGCTCCAAGACATGGCAATGTAGGTGAAAGAATTTCAAAATACTTTAAGGTTGTTCCCAGGAGAGAGAAAATAGGACACCGTAAAGAGAACACTGGATTTAAAGTAAGAAATGTCTAAATTTTTCTTCTAGTACTAATTGAATCTGTGATCTAACCTCTTCTATAAGTAAAATAGGCATTATAGTGCCTGCCCTCCAGATTTAAAAACAGTTGCAAAAATCATGTGACTTTTCAAAGAGCATATTATACAGTTTAGATGCGCAGTGTGATTGTCACTATTTCCCTGGGCAACAATTCTTAAGTGATAAACTGTGAATATTCCCTTGCTCCTTCCAAAAATCGGTTTATTTGGAGCAATTTAGGAGTTCAAGGTCATCCCCAGCTCTATCATTCCACTGTTCTGCATGTTATCAGACAAAAAGTAAACGATGGATCCTTTCAGATCTTAATTTTATTGTCTGTAAAGTAGACGTTATATTTTGCTTTTAAAATTGTAACTATTCTCTTGTAAGCGTATTTTTATAGGATTTAATGAAATAAATGCAGAAGTTCCAATGCATGGCAAAGCAGTACTGACAAAGATTTGGGCCTTCAAATTTTGAATCAGCCAGACCTAGGATCATATCTGAGGTTCTCTATTATCACATGTAAATCCTTGGGCGAATCACCTCAACTTGCTAGGTTGAAGTTTCCTAATCTGTAAAATGCGGCTAGTGATGAGAACTACCTCATAGTATTGTTGAGAGAATTCAATAAAATGACAAATGTGAAGGACCCAGCGTAACCTCTTGCCTCACATTTTGATCAATAAATGATACTTCTGTCTTCACATAATACAGATGATTTATTTTTGCAGAGAATCCCTTTTTACATAATTTCAGTGAACATAACCCTCAAAGTTGTGTAAAAGCCAGTTCAGCCTCAGCACTTAGCAGTACTGAGCAAAAGGTAGCTGAAGACACTGGCCCTGCAGTTCTCACTGTAGGAAGTTTGTGGACGGCACCTCCCACTTTTCCATTTGTTGTGCGTATTGTGCCTTGCTCCAGATCATCACCGTCTATGTTCCACAGGGAAAATAAAATTGTGGGTTTTTTGTCCCTTGGATGCCTGGTGTATCTGGCATTGTCCTCTGTGCTTTGCATAACTTATCTCATTTTATCTTTAGAACCACCCTGCAAAGCAAATACTGGCCCAATTTTACAAATGGAGAAAGTTAAAGTTAAAGAAGTTAAGTAATTATCCAAGGTGACACCGCTGGTAGATGGCACAGTCAGTATACAACCCAAGGCTCCTTACCCCAGCCCCGCACAATTTAACTTTCGATTGTGCATCTGAAAACAGTCAATTTCTTTTTTTTTTTTTTTTTACATTTTTATTGATATTTTAATGGTTTCTAACATTGTGAGATTTTGGGTTGTACATTTTTGTTTGTCCTTCACCCCATATATGACTCCCTTCACCCCTTGTGCCCACCCCCCACCCCCACTTCCCGGGTAACCACAGTCCAGTTTTCTCTGTCCATGTGTTGGTTTATATTCCACATATGAGTGAGATCATACAGTGTTTGTCTTTCTCTTTCTGGCTTATTTCACTTAACATAATACGCTCCAGGCCCATCCATGTTGTTGCAAATGGGACGATTTTGTCTTTTTTTATGGCTGAGTAGTATTCCATTGTATATATATACCACATTTTCTTAATCCAATCGTCAGCCGATGGACACTTAGGTTGCTTCCACTTCTTGGCTATGGTGAATAATGCTGCAATGAACATAGGGGTGCATAAGCCTCTTTGGATTGTTGATTTCAGGTGCGTTGGATAGATTCCCAGTAGTGGGATGGCTGGATCATAGGGCATCTCTATTTTTAATTCTTTGAGGAATCTCCATACCGTTTTCCATAGAGGCTGCACCAATTTGCATTCCCACCAGCTGTGTATGAGGGTTCCTGTTTCTCCACATCCTCTCCAACATTTGTTGTTTTTTGTCTTGGTGATTATAGCCATTCTAACGGGCGTGAGGTGGTATCTTAGTGTTGTTTTGATTTGCATTTCCCTGATGATTAGTGATGTTGAGCATCTTTTCATGTGCCTATTGGCCATCTGTATATCTTCCTTGGAGAAGTGTCTGTTCATTTCCTCTGCCCATTTTTTGATCGGGTTGTTTGTTTTTTTGTTGTTCAATTGTGTGAGTTCTTTATATATTATGGAGATCAACCCCTTGTCAGATGTATGTTTTGCAAATATTCTCTCCCAGCTGGTTGGTTGTTTGTTCATCTTGATTCTGATTTCATTTGTCTTATAAAAGCTCTTTAGTCTGATAAAGTCCCACTTGTTTATTTTTTCTTTATTTTCCCTAGTCTGGGTAGGCATGTCATCCGAAAAGATTCCTTTAAACCCAATGTCAAATAGTGTGTTGCCTATATTTTCTTCTATGAGTTTTATAGTTTCAGGTCTCACCTTCAGGTCTTTGATCCATTTTGAGTTAATTTTTGTGTATGGCGATAGCACATGGTCCACTTTCATTCTTTTGCATGTGGATGTCCAGTTGAAAACAGTCAATTTCTTAAAGATACAAGTTATCGAGAGACAGCTGTCAGGAAGGATGTTTGCCCAAATGTTAACTGTGATTATGACATTTGGGAGGTAGGATTTCAAATGAAATTTGGTTTTTCCTTTGTACTTTTTAAATTTTTTTAATGCTTTTTCCAATGAGTATGCATCTACTTTTAGAAGATAGTATTTTTTAACTGACTAGCTCATAGTGAAATTTCATCTCATTTCAGGTGTTTCACAGGAACAGATAAAGCTATTCACTCAGTTGAGGCTGGTTTTCAGCCTTACTGACTATCAAGCTGGACCAATAACTTTTGTTCATGCAAATAGAGTTCTGTTTTTAGAAAGCGTGACTCATTATAAGCAACGTGATTTTTCTGTCCCCACAGTCTGAAAATAAATGCGGAGGGACAATAGAAAGAAGCCACAAAGCAAACACTTGCTTTGTCTTCAAACTTTTAAAGCTCTCTTAGCTGACATTAACAGTAGTTTCCTTTTCTAAGTTGACAGAGGTTGCTTTGTAATTAACTTACATACCCGAAGATCTCCAGGCCCAAAGAATTGTGGGCTCTGTGAAAGGAGATGGTGAAAATATGTGTCTCTTTTTATCTTTCTGACAGTAAAGGCTGTCTGTGAGATTTTTCCAATGCCTTCCTTCCAAGAAACTGCTCATTTCCAAATTTAGCCCCCGGGGGAGCAGTGAAAAGAGAATGGGATTTAAAGTTAGAAGACCCAGGTGTGAGTCTTGGCTTTGTCACTAATTAGTTGTGCCTTTGGTCATAACGTTATAATCCCTCTGAACATCAAAATCTTCATCATTCGTTATTCACTTAAATATTTATTGAATTCATATTATGTGCCAATTATTTTTCTATGTACTGGAGATACAATGCTGATCAAAAATCAATATAGTTCACAGTCTCGTGCAGTCTTCATTCTAGTGGGATAGGCAAGGCTTAGTCCAATAGTCACACTGAGGAACACAAATCTGCAAAGAGTAGAGTCTTCTGAAAGAACCATTTCTCTAATGGTATTTGCGGGAGGGGAATCGTTTGGGGAAGAGTTCCCTGAGAAAGTGATGCTTAGCTGAGATTGCAAGAAAATGAAAATCAGCTACGTAGAAGTGTTGGAGGAGAGGGAAATGGGGGATGACAGGGAAGAATATTCCCCACAGAGGTACAAGGTGTGCAGATGCCCTGTGGGAGAAGGGAGTGTGGCTTATTCAAGAAACTGGGTATAGCTGAGAGCTCAGAACAAGTAGGAGAGTGGTACAGGTAAGGATGGACAGGTGAGGAGGTGAGGAAGGGACAGTGGTGCTCCTTAAATGTTCCTTTACTCACGTACATACTCTGCCTACCTTTCAGTTGGGTGAGCTCTATGAAGAATATTGCATTTGGGCTGAGGGAATTAAAGCCCCTGCACAATTATCTAGTCCCTCTGCCCTTCTGGGATGAATGAGGACGCCTTGAAATGACATGGCAAAGCCACCAAAGCTAAGTAGCCTGGATATAAGTCACTGTTTGGAGGACAAGTGACCTGGAGGATTGAATGGCTCTGTGGCAGACTTTGCTTAAGTAAAAAATAAAAATTTGTTGTGTTAGGCCACTGATATTTTGGGGTTGTTTATTATTGTAGCACAACATAGCCTAACCTGACAATTACAGACGGTGTCAGAGTACTGAGGGCCGTATTGACCAAACTAATAATTTGGATCATTTTTCTGAGACCAATGAGAAAGCATTGAACTATCTTAAAAAGTACAGAAATTATCAGATATTTTGCTTTGAAAAAATTATTCTGTAATAACTACTTGAAGGAATGATGAGGAAGGAGAGATTAAGAGTTATGATAACTATAAAATAAGAATCAAAGATGCTTTTACCTGAAGAGACCAGATATGCAAAATTAAATCTGGCATTTTGCAAAATGCAAACCATCAAACAAATATTCTAGATTTTTGACATGATTCTATTGTTCCAGCTGCTGTTTTCCCTTTGCCCTAGAAGCCAGCATCTTTGATCAATCTGCTGTTCTCTGTGTGGTTGTAATCCATATACCAAAAAGTAATTCTGTGAAATTGGTTAGGCCATTCTGCACTGCAGTCAATAGCAATTTGGTATATATGGATTTGAGAGTGGAAAACTGCTTAATGGGAAAGTCCTCAAATGTATCAGAAGCAAGTTTTCAATCTGCACCCTTGTTGAGATGCCAATATGTGTTACCTTAACTCAATCAGAAATACAGTAGTGCCCCTTACCCGTGGGGGGTATGTTCCAAGACCCCCAGTGGATGCTTGAAACCACTGATCGTACCTAACTCTATATATACTATGCTTTTTCCCACAGAGACACACTTATGATCAAGTTTAATTTATAAATTAGGCACAATAACTAGTAATAAAATAGAACAATTATAACAATATACTGTAATAAAAGTTGCTGTAGATCTTAGCAGCCTCAGCACACGATTTTTTTTTCTTTCTTTATTAAGTTGAGAACTTTCACCTTTTCTTTTAAGGGAACACTTTATGGCTTCTCTGTGGCATATCTGAATTGCCAGCATCACTACTCTTGCACTTTGGGGCCATTGTTAAGTAAAATAAGGGTGACTTGAACACAAGCACTGCAGACACCGCAGCAGTCTGTCTGATAACCAAGACAGCTACTAAGTGACTAACGGGCAGGTGGTGTATACAGTGTAGATATGCTGGACAAAGGGATTATTCACATCCCAGGTGGGACAGAGCAGGGTGGTGCAACATTTCATCATGCTACTCAGAACGGTGTGCAATTTAAAACTTATGAATTATTTTTTTCTGGAATATTCCATTTACTATTTCTGGACTGCAGTTGACCGTGGGCAACTGAAACTGTGGAAAGGGAAACCACATAGAAGGAGGGACTACTTAAGATGTTGTCATTTCTTTGTCTTTTGCTCTTCACTGGAAGTTTGGATTGATAAAAAAAATCGGGACCGGGCTGAGTAATATAGTAAATTTTAGAGCTTTCTATGATGCTTTATTTTGACAATATTTCTACAGAGTACATACTATGTTTTGTGTGCTCTGTCGGGGGAATGTGCTGAACAGAAACAGATATAGCCGCTATCCTCCCTGCATTCACAGTCTAGTAAGTAGAATGGACAGCTCTAGCTATCTTATTTGGTCAAATTTGCTTTTACCAATGAGGGAAAGGTAACCTAACTTGTTACTGTTATTAACCACCAGTTAGAGGGTAGGGTGTATACTAGGTCATTTTCAATCATTAACTAATGTAATTTTTAATATTTCTCATTTAATTTTTATAACAACAACACAAATTGTCCCCTATATAGGGTTTTATATACTTTTTTTCTCACTGACTCCTTACTAGAACCCTGGGAAAAAGTGATTATTAACCACATTCTACAGAAGAGGGAATTAAGGCTCAAAGATGCGCCTTGATGTCCCCAAGATTATATTCTTAGTACATGGTATGTGATATGCATCCATTTCTGTGCGCTTTTTCCTGCTACATGCACAGCATACTTCTAAGATTGTCTCTTCCAAAGTAAGATGACTAGATAAGATGACTTTTAGACTTACATCTAAAAATGTATTCAACAGAATGCTCTACGGCAGAGCGTTATTAGTGTTTTGGAAAATAAGTTTCCATAAGTGTACCCAAAATAAGTTTGGATGCCAGGTACAAAGTTACAAATATCTGTTTACCATTTCCCTTCATAGAGATTATGCTTATCAGTTTTACCTATTTCCAAGAGAAGACATGGCATGCAACATCTTCTGAAGTTTTTGATCACAGAGCCTGTGATCAGGCTTCACGGGGCACCTGAAGAGAATCGTGTTCTTGGGGCCGGCCCTGTGGCGTAGTGTTTAAGTGCTCGCACTCCACTGCTGGTGGCCCAGGGTCCCATCTGGGCGCCCACAGATACACTGATTGTCAGGCCATGCTGTGGCGGCGTCCCATATAAAGTGGAGGAAGATGGGCACGGATGTTAGCTCAGGGCCAGTCTTCCTCAGCAAAAGGAGGAGGATTGGCATGGATGTTAGTCAGGGCTGATCTTCCCCCCACCCCCCACAAAAAAAAAAAGAAAATTGTTTTCTTCAGAACACATCTTAGGACTTCTGCAGGGCACACTCTTCTGTCTCCTGACTTGTTTCTTGCTGCCCCAGAGCCTCACCATGAAAGGGTCAGAGGTCAGAATGATACTGTCTGTTGTAGTTGAGAAGAGGTCAGAAAATCCCTGAGGGGAGAGGAGAGCTCTTTTATTTCCTCTTTAACCCAGGATAGTGTGGCATTTTCCATAGGTGTAAGGGTATTTTAAAACCATCAAGACTTAACTACTCCCTTTATATCAGTCAGGGATGCAGCAGCAGAAACCATCTATAGCTGAGTAACACAGAAAACAAATGTACTGAAAGGATGTTGGAGAGCTTAGAGAATTACCGAGGAGACTGAAGAATAAAGTTTGGGACTGTGTGTCCTGCGCCAATGCAGAGGGAGCACCGCGATCATGAAGTCCTGGCCCCTGAAGCTTGTTGCACTGGTCCCGAGGCTCAGCACACTCTACATTGCCGGCAGCACTGCTGTCACTCACTTTTACCACTAGAACAGCTAAATCCCTCCTGGTCCCTGTGACTCTAGGGTCATTTCATCCAATTGATGGAGTTTAGCTCCTGTGCCTGATTCATGGCTACAAAGGAAGCTTCAGAAGATAACTATCTGCCGTTTCCAACTTTCATAAGGCAAGAGACAGTTTTTGCCGTACGTTGTGCACAGTCCAGAAAATGGACAAATAAAATGAACGTGTTGACAAATTTATCATTCTCTATATAATTTTTCAATTTAGAACACACATTTATGTTGTCTTAGTGAACCATACTCGACCTTTTAATTTTTTATGCCCATTTTTAAAAGAAATAACTTAGATGAGGGCAGTACTTAGATCAGGATCTGGAACATGACATCTGCTCAGTAAGCATGATAAATGTGTGCCCATAAGTTCAAATACACACCCAGAGCCATATTTTAAGTATCAGAGTTGGGATACAAATGCGAATCTTCTTATTTCTAGTCTTTGGATTTTTTATATCTTTATTTTTCATCTCCTCATATAAACACAATATACTGACTATTTATTAGTATTATTTTTCTACTACTCACAGAAGAATTAAAGATGCCAATGTATATTGTAGACGTGGAAAAATGCTAGAGCTCTCAGTTAGACATGAGCTTATATGGATAGCACGATTTTCTTACAATTTTTATTACTAGCCCAAACTCAACAGGAAAGAATGAAACATATATGTTATCACCAGGTTGGCACAATTTCATTCATTGGCTGCACAGGGTAAAGCATGGATTCCACAGTAATTAACACAGAATATAATTTATTGAACACTGACTGTGTGCATAGCACTGGCTTTTAGATTTTTTTTTTTAATAATTTTATTTATTTATTTATTTATTTATTTCCCCCAAAGCCCCAGTAGATAGTTGTATGTCATAGTTGCACATTCTTCTAGTTGCTGTTTGTGGGATGCAGCCTCAGCATGGCCGGAAATGCGGTGCGTCGGTGTGCGCCTGGGATCCGGGCCCAGGCTGCCAGCAGTGGAGCGCGCACACTTAACCGCTAAGCCACGGGGCCGGCCCCTGGCTTTTAGATTTAAAGAGTGGCCACCTCCAGGAAAGGTAAGCGTTTCCCAAGAAAGCTCAGATCAGCATTCCTATCATAAATACCTTAAAAATAAACATAAATTGGTTTCCCAGAAAGTTTTCTCCATTTTAGAGTTTTGAAATTTCCTAAAGTTATTTCAAGTGTCTTTGATAGACGGTAATCTGTAATAAGAAATTTTAAAAAAAGAACTATAGGGGCCAGCCCCGTGGCATAGTGGTTAAGTTCACCTGCTCTGGATCCATGGCGTGGGGTTCGCGGATTCGCATCCCAGGTGCAGATCTACACACTGCTCATCAAGCCATGCTGTGGCATCATCCCACATACAAAGTAGAGGAAGACTGGCACAGATGCTAGCTCAGCAACAATCTTCCTGAAGCAAAAAGAGGAAGATTGGCAACAGATGTTAGCTCAGGGCCAATCTTCCTCACCAAAAAAACAAAACCAAACAAAACTATAGTATTCTGAATCATTCATCCAAAGGACAGAATCAAGACTCTAATTTTAAATAATGTGACAGAAAAAATGACCATGTGGGAGATGTGCAGGTTATAAAGAAGTGTATCAGTGCTCTGATGAAAGACAACACAGGAAACCAAACTCGATCGTCTCAGCCCACATTTAGTAAATAAACACTTCAGCAGTGAAACAGCTGGCTCGTTTCTGAGCTCAAAGCTCTCAGAAACTCAGGAACACTCCTACTCAGGAACTCACCAATATTTCTCTCCTGAAGCCCTCTCTCTAGGCCCAGTACTGGCATCTGTGAGTCACATCGGAGTGCCCAATGACTTTCTAGGGAGAAAGAAAGAACTATTACAAAACTTGGCCTAGAGTAATGATGTGGATGAGTTAGTATCGCTTCATTGGCTCTTAATTTTCTTTTCTTCTTTTGTCTGACTCTGGATATTGCATTTTATTTCCCTGATAGTTAAAATTAAAAAATTTTTATATGCACTCTATGTAATAGGAGCTGGGTTTTACGTGCATCATTTCATTTAATCCATACAACAGTAACGTGGGTCAGTATTGTTACCTTCACTACACAGATGAGGAAACATTGCCTAGTGAGTTAAAGTGACATAATCCAGATCACATAGCTAATAAACTCAGAAAGTAGAATTTGAATCCAGCTCTGGCTGTCTCCAAAGTGTTTGAACCCAGGTCTGGCTGAGTTTTGCCTCACTATAATAATAGTAACTATTTGTTGAGTGAGCATCTTTCTATCTCTCTCTCTTTCTCTCTCTCTCTCTCTATCTATGTTAACAACTGTCAGTTGAGAAAGGAAGGGAATGGAAGGGAATGATAAGGAAGACTAACTAATTAGTATGTATAATATGCTGTTTTCCTGCCTGGAGGTCCTTCTCACATTCATTGCTGAATAATTCCTATTTATACTTAATGACCCAATGCAGATGTCACTAGCTCCATTTCTGTAGATGCCCCTCTTCTCTGTACTTCCATTTATTATAGCACTTATCATAATTAATTTCCATTTATTATCTATTAACTTACATTATAAACTCTCTAAACTATCAGCTTCTGGGGAACTAGGACTGTATCTTACCCCTCTTTCCTCAGCAAGTGGTAAAATGCCCGGCCTCTTGAGTAAAGAACAAATGATAACTGGTCACAGACTTGGTTGTCACCTACACAGGAATTCCAGTATTTGGTCCCTCATATTGGGGATACATTTACATACACTAGTCATTTTGCCATATCAGAACTGGCAACCTCTGGACTGAAAGTGGCCTTTAGTATTCCGCCCACATCACCACCCCCAACACAGTTATTTTAATTGAATTTTGAAAGTTTAAGTAGGTTCTAATACTCTACCATTCTGTAATAATTGCAATCCAATAAGCACATTTCAGAAACTTTCCTAGCCCCTGTAAGTATTTGAGCCTGCTATCCCTGCTCTAAATATTCCTCCATGAGCTTAACTATGAATTTGTATATTACATATCTAATGCATTAACCCATTTGGTTTAATGAGAATTTAGATTCAATCCCAGAATCAATCAGTTATTTTTTACTGACCCATGTCCTTGCATTATGTTCCTAAACCATCAGTGTTATAAATGCATGAACTTCCTCAACACCATTCCATCCTCAATACTGAAAAATAGTAACAATGACAAAATAACAAGCAAACAAAAATTAACTGAAAGAATCTGCCATATTGATAGTGATCTCCCCTCTTTAGAACTGCCATTATATGGTTAGAAATTAACTCTCTCCTGAGTCAATATACCCAAGACTAGATTACCAAATCATATTACTTCTGTGATCAATATTCCTTAGAAATAGGCACACTGCTTATAATTAAATGGGTTTCACCAAGTTTCCTCCTGCTTGATTGTGAATTACTATTACTGATTAGTGATATTATTCATTATTCAAAGCCATTAAATCAATGTTTTCTGCAGACCAATGCTCAGGATTCTTGTTTTTTGGTTCAAGATCTCCAAAGTATGACTCTTTTATATAATGTCTTGGATTTTGAAGCATTGACCAAAATAATCATTATGATTCATGTCCTGTAACTAGGAAGGAATGATTATTTCTTCTTTCTCTCCATCTCCTAGAGAAAGGGCAGGCAGATAAAAATGCACTACTTCTTTGAAAGACTCATGTATAATGGAATACAATAATACTGCCCCATTCTTCACTAAGCTTGGAATAATAACAGATCCTTCAAAAGTTCACATAGGAAGAAAATCTCCTTGGACTACATTTGTTGGGGAAGAGAGAAATTGGAGAGATGAGAGAATTACCCAGTGTTTGTTACTTCTCCTTAGTCATTCTGATTTATTGGTTTACAATTGAATTGGAAGCAGTTCATAATACAATATTTAAAAAATTATGTAATGTATTAAGGTTTAAATAACAAGGGGAAAAAAAGTATTTCACTAAAGGATTAGCTTTTAAGCATTTACCTAGGCATTGTCAAGGAGGATCATAAGGACACAAAGATGCTTTTAAACTAAATTTGGAAAATTATGGATTGATTTCAGGAGTGTGATAATTGACATCACCACCTACTTATTATGTGCCTTCTAAATATAAGTGTCAATGCTGACCACTCTAGGTCCCACTTGGAATAAAGTTGGCACTACCACCAAAACTGCCCTTTTTGGCTTCAAGTATTTTCCAGTAGTTTACTTGGATATATATTTCATATATTTTGTATACTTCATTAAAATATTGGTTTTGTTTCTTGTCTAGTTACAAAAGTAATATATGAGTCTTGCAGCAAAAATTATTAGTAGTGATAACATAGTAGCCCATTTTTTATAAGTATACATTGATATTTTCTTTATGCGATTCCCCTATTTGATACTTATTTCATCGTTAATCTTTGATTTTTGCTAGAATAAACAATGATGTGATGGACATCCTCTAAAAGTCAAAGTGTTGGGTCAAAAAGCAAGCATATTATAAACATTTTTATGCATGTTGACTAAAGTATATCCCAACACAGATTCTACCAACTCTAAATTTAATCTACCTGGATCAATTCTGGTATTTCTTTGTAACAAAAGGATCTTACTGCTTTTTAATAGTCAGAAAATTAACGAAGAACCATTAGGAAGTTCATCTTTCCCTCAGCAATCTGAAATGTCACCTTTATACTAATTTAAATCCTCTACTCATTTGAATCTAAGTTTCCTACTTTGTTTCATTAATCAAGTTGTCTATTCTTATTCTAGCACCACATTGTTTTAATTATTGCAGTTTCAAGCCCAGTTAATATTGAATAAATTACTTCATACATTAAATTCACATTCTTAATTTCTTTCTTGGTCCAGATCCTTATCCAGATGATGTAGGAGGTCAGAAAGGGATGTGATAAGGACATACTTAATTCACACCTGCTGTAACAACTTCCAAATATAGCAATCTCCCTTCTTGAGGGAATGTCACCTGCTACATGCAGACTTCTTTTCATTCTGCATAGGAGATTTGTTTTGTTTTTGTTTTTGTTTTTGCTGAGGAAGATTCGCTCTGAGCTAACATCTGTTGCCAATATTTGTCTTTTTCTGCTTGAAGAAGATTAGCCCTAAGCTAACATCTGTGCTAATCTTCGTATATTTTGTATGTGGGTCGCCGCCACAGCATGGCTTGACAAGTGGTGTAGGTCTGTGCTCAGGATCTAAACCTGGGAACCTGGGCCGCTGAAGCAGAGCGCACCAAACTTAACCACCATGCCCTGGGGCCAGCCCCCATAATGCACAGAAATTTTAAACTTTGGCAAAAAGCTTCCTTTAGTCTATTTCTTAAAGAGAACAAAAGTGGGAAGAGTAGTAAAATCCTATGCAAGTTTTCATCCAATAGCTTTTAATTTTGATGGAAATTAAAGGAAATCAAAGGTGGTGTGACATAGTAGATGAGAGGTGTAGCAGTTGAATTATAGCTTACCACTTCCTAGTGTGTAAGTTTGGTTAAACTTCTTAGCCTTATGAGCCTTATTTCCCAGTAAAGTGGGGGACATGAATAGTTCTTATTTCAATCATTTTTCCAAGTAAGCACTCCAAAAAGGTAGTTATAATTGTTATTATTACATGCCTTTGAATTCCCAAGTTGTCACACACAAGGAAAATATAGATTAGAGGAAGGCAACTAGCCTTCTAAATATTTAAGATGGGTTTGATGGTGATAGACTCATATTAGGAGAAAGTCAGAAAGCAATCAATAGAAGGAGAATATGGAAGCATTTTATTTTCCAAGTTTTCCATATATTTTCTGCTTTTACAAAATTCATTGTATAAATCACTTCACAAGAATGCAATTTTAAAGTATTTAAGTGCATGTCTCTGCACGTGTGTTACAAAGAAAAAAATATTTATAGTGGTTTGAGGGAGGAAAAGAAGAACATAATGCTTAAGTGTGGAGAGTTGCTACACCTGAAGTTTAAAGAACAAGGAGCAGACATTTCTGACATATTTAAGATGTCATATTTTGACCTAAACTTCTAAATTCAGAATCCTTTGTACAACTTTTCCAAGAGTGCAGACATTATATTTAAAAGGGAAAAATATGAAGACAGAAGGAAAGGAAAGAAAGAAAAAGAAAAGAAAAAAAAAGAGGAGTGTCGGCATATTTATTTGCGTGGGTGAGCAGGCTGACCAGGGTTCTAGAACAGGCCTCGGATACAAGTCCTGGCTGCCATATTGACAGGAGCTGAGACTTGCCCTCTGCCCTGCCTTGTCAAGGAGACTTCAAATCACAGTCCCCTGAGCCTGGGGAAGTAGGGAAAGGTGCTGAGCAGCATACTCTTCTCGTGCCGTGAAAAAGAAACCCTTTGCCACAGGCACAGGAGGCAAACTCACAAGTAGCCCCGCCCCCAGCTTGGCAGAGGTGCTGTCAGCTTTGGGTAGCATTTCTGACTCTGAGATTCCTCGGCTCTATAAATTGCTCCATCCCCTCAGCCCTCCTTCCTCCTCCTTTCCTGGCTCCCTTTATCGTGTGATGAGCTGTCACAGCTGGCTGATCAGACTGCTGCCCAATCAGCTTCTCTCCTTACCCGGACCGCAGACTGACCTTGTTCTGTCTTTGCCTTTCCCATCCGTCTGATCCTCCTGCAGCTGAATCCCCACCCCTGCTGTCTGATCCCACTGCTTGTCCAATCAGCCCATTAGACAGTTTGATTAGCTGCTCCTTCCTCTCTCCCTGCCAGCTCTTCCTGCTGCTACCAGCTGTGCTCAGGGCCTGCTAGTAACTCACCATCAATTCCTTCTGACCCTCCATTAGTGCTGCTGGCTGATTGACTTAGTACCTTTTCTCAGCAACTCTCTGATCTACCGTTGTCTGCCTCCACCATGGTCCTCTGATCAGCCTCCTGACATCTTCTCTCTCTGTCTCCTACATGATTCTCTTGCAGTTAATTGAACTGTTCACGTGTCCTGTGGCAGGCACTTTTTCATTAGCCTTTCAGGCCAGGGTTAGCTGGGTGGCTACCTTTGGCAAGTAACAGCATTTCGGTGCAAAGTTCAAGTGCCCCCGTCACAGCTTCCTCCAAATCCCCACAGCTGGTGTTGCTATCTGACTCTGTATCTAGTGAGCTGCATCAGCGATCGTTCCATCGTTCTTCATGGGTCAGCCTGACTTTTAGCATTCTGCAACTAGATTTTGAGATGGTTCTTGATTATCATCTTCCTCTTCATTTTCCCTCTGAGTAATACTTCTTTACTTTATTATAAGCACAGTTCCAGAATGAGGAACTATTTGGATTCAAATTCCATATTTTTGTATTTACCTGTGTGACCTTGAATAAGTTACTTAACCTCTCTGGGGCTTAAATTCTTCATCTTTAAAATTCTTTCATTTATTTATTCAACTAATAGTTATTGAGTAACTACTATGAGCAGTCAGTGAGCTTAGAGCTGGGGATTCATCTGTGAACAAGATATCCAAGGTCCCTGAATATCTCGAGTTTACATTCAAGAGTGAAAGCAATACACACATAAGCAAAGAAATAAGAAAAACTCCAAAAGTGGCAAGTGTTACAAGAAAACAAAATAGAGTAATGGAATAGAAAAAGAGTTGAGATGAAAGGGCTAATTTAGGTGGGATAATCAGGAAAGGGATCTTTGAGAAGGCAATATTTGAGCTAGTACCTGAAGGGTGAGAGGAAGGCAGCCATGTGATGATCTGGGGGAAGAATGTAATGGGCAGAGGAAACGACAAATGCAAAGACCCCAGCAAAGTTTGGTTCCTATGTCCCCTCTATTGAGGGACATAAAGAAGGCCAGTGTGTCTGGAACACAGTGAACAATAGAGATTGGTATGAAGTAAAGTCAAAGAAGTCAAGATCCAGACAAGGATGGCTCTGATAAGGATGCTGAATTTTATTCTTATTGTAATAGACAGTCATTGGAGGTTTGGTCTAGATCAGTGCTGTTCAATAGAAATTTCTGTGTTGATGAAAATGTTTTATGTCTGTGCTATCTGATATAGTAACCACTAGCCATATGTGGTCATTGGGTACTCAAAATGGGGCCAGTGTGACTGAGGAACTGGATATTTTATTATTTTTAATTTTAATTAATTTAAATATAAGTAGCCACATAAAGCTAGAGATAAGGTGTGCTAGGGATAGATGACTGTTTGGCTTAGATAAAGAATTTTTCAATCTGTACCTTAGATCTTTCTAGGTCCATGCAGGGTCCACCTCACAGGACTAAGGAGTCCAAAAGAGTTTGGTTTGGGGCCCCCTCATCTTCCAGGTAAATAATAGAAACTCTACTTTTATCTGCTTTATTGATGGGTCTTTCAAGAAATTACATTTGGAAAAGGATAGGCTGCTTAAAAAAAGTGTGGAAATCATTCAACACTAGATTAACAATACCACTGTAGTCAAAGTAAAATTAACTTAAATACTGGCTTTCCACCTTTGGGAGGTGATTAATCATGATTGGGATTAGCGCCCTTATAAAAGAGACCCCAGAGAACTAGCTTGTCACTTCCACTATGTGAGGACACAGTGAAATGACACCATCTATGAATCAGGAAGCAGGCCCTCACCAGACACCAAATATGCCTTTGCCCTTTTTTTGGACTTCCCAGCCTCTAGAACTATGAGGAATAAATTTCTGTTGTTTATAATCAAACCAGTATCTAGTATGTTCTTATAGCAGCCCAGATGGACTAAGACACAGGTAGAACATAAAACTCTTTACCTTTGTTTCCTCACCTGTAAAGGGAGATACAAATGACTAACAACATCAACCTTATAGATCACTTGTGTTGATTAAAGGAGACAATACAAGTAGAATGTTCAGGAGGGTGCTGGGCCTATAGCTACACTCAATATCAACCACTGCAATCACTGTTACTCTGAGATTGGCTTGATTCAGAGGAGTTGTGCTCTTACCCGTGTAACTGGGAAGTCACCTAGCTTGACAATCTGAATATTTCAAAGACTTTACCATTATGTTCTTCAGGGTCACACAGCTACGAATGGTCTGAGTTGAGATTTGAACCCAGGTTGCTATGACTCTAGAGTTAGTGATTCTAACCACCAGGAATTCATGTTGATGCTATGAAGTTATACTATGAACATGTTCTTTAAATTAATAAATATTTATTCTAGTAAATGCATATGACAAAGGAAGCATTGTGAATGGTTATTACGAGAGGATCATCATAATGACAGTCTATTGGTTTAAATAATTTAAACGTCTTGCAAATGGATCAAAAAAACTACTCTATATTATATTCTAAAATTTAACCCAAAAATTCTCAGCTGGAGCTATGATAGTTGAGATGTTGGGCTTTTTAGACAGTTCTGATGTTTACCTCTCACTAAGCATTCCTGCTACTCTTGTCAATAGGGAAGGTATTTTCCAGGGATTTCCATTTTTAAACACATACTATAAATCTATCACATACATACTATTATTATTTCTATTTTAAGAGTGAACAAAATTAGTATTTTGAAAGGTTAAGCAACTTGTTTAAGGTCAAATGGCTAGGAAGTGTTTGAGCTAGTATTTGAACCCAATGATTGCCCAGGAGAACAGACCCTGTAGTCAGAGAGAGGAGTCAATGTCTTACTCTATAAAATAGGGACATGTATTGCCACAACCTGATACATAGTTGGAATGATTAAATGGGATCATGTGGTAAAACCCTTTCCAATTCGTTTGGATTAAAATTTCAAATTGCAGGACCCGCCCCATAGCCTAGTGGTTAAGTTTGGCACGTTCTGCTTTGGCGGCCCAGGTTCGGTTCCCAGGTTCAGAC
The DNA here is from genome assembly GCF_020826845.1 of Diceros bicornis minor. Classification (NCBI taxonomy): domain Eukaryota; kingdom Metazoa; phylum Chordata; class Mammalia; order Perissodactyla; family Rhinocerotidae; genus Diceros; species Diceros bicornis. The sequence goes on along the minus strand of NC_080740.1, from coordinate 77,586,887 downwards.
CTACACTCCTCGTTGGTGGCCACGCTGTGGTGGTGACCCACATACAAAATAGAGGAAGATTGGTGCAGATGTTAGCTCAGAGTGAATCTTGCTCAAGAGGAAGATTGGCAATAGATGTTAGCTTAGGGCGAATCTTCCTCAGGAAAAAAAAAAAAATTCAACTTGCAGAAGTTACCTTTCCTGAAGAAATAACTGGTTAATTGGGAAATATACAAAGCAAAAAAGTGTGGACAGAATTGATGTCATCTCTAAAGCTGGAGGAATAGGCAAGCTACCCTGTGGAGTCAAATGTCTTGGACTCTGAACTTGCCCAATAAGAATGCAAAAGCTTCTTGGAAATGGTTTGTAAAGAATTGGTAGACTCAGGAGAGAAAACGTCCCACTACCACCTTCAGTTGCTAACAGAAGTCAGATTGGGCTTTCATAACTTAAACAATTGCATCGATACTGTTAATCAATTATTGTGGAGAAATCTACAATAATCCTCACAATACCCACTTGCTTATATGATGTACAAAATCTCCAGGCTTATCTGGGTTTCTGCTAAGCCCTGAAGATTTATAGCAGGGAACACTTAACAAAAAAGGGAACTGATAATATCTCAAGCTTAAAAGCAAAAGCTGACATGTTTAAACAAAGCATTATTCATCAATATTTATTCCATGAATATTTATGGGAGCCCCTATCTACCAAGCAATGCTGTTGGGTCCTTGAAATACAGGACAGGTCAGATGAAGTTTCTGCCCTCGTGGAACTTACATTCCAATGAGGCAGATGGATAACAAATCAAAAAAATCAACCTAAAATACTATTACTAATAAGTAGTAATGATTAGTTCTAAGAAAAAAACTAAGCATTGTGAAGTGGTTATGTGGTAGGTTTATTTTGAACAAGGTAGTCAGAGAGAGTCTCCCTAAGGAAATGGCCTTTGATCGGGATTGGATGAAGTGAGGGAGTTGCTGTGGAAATTTCTGGAAGAGGATCATTCAAAGCAGAGGAAAAACAGAGAGTGAAAGAGTGCTGAGGAGGAATGAACTTGGCGCCTTGAGTGAAAGCAGGAAGGCCAGGGTGCCCGGAGGCAGGGGAGCAGGGTGAAGAATAGTAGGAGATGAGATTGGGGAAGTAGGTGTCCTTGTAAACCGTGGTTGAGGCTTTAGATTATTGTCCTATTGGAGAATTTTGACTAAGGGGGGTGACATGATCTGATTTACATGCTGAAAACATCATTTTGTTGCTAGATGGAGAAGAACTGTATGGAGGCAAGTGTGGGAGCAGGGAAACTAGTTAGAAGGTTATTATATTAATCTTTCCTAAAGATGAAGATGGCTTGGAGAGAACATAGAACCTATTGGTGGGTTATGTGGTTGTGAAAGAAAGTGGAATCTAGAAAGTGTTCACTAAGTGAATAAAGCAAATGAAAACTTGCCAGAGAGACCTTTTCAAGGTTTAGCACAGTACTTTGTACGAGCACTGTGTCTGGCACATATTAAATTTCTAATAAGTGGTCGGAGTTATTTTTATTATTATTATCATTACTCCACAAGCATGTCTTAAGCCTTAAATAGGTGATTGTATCAAGTGGTATTCTTGGATCTATAATAAATTTAAATATTGAAAAGACAACTTCCCTCATACTGGTTTGTCCATACAGTGATTAATAGCTCTCCCTTGTGTCTCTTTCTTAATAATTTACTTTTTTTATTAAACTTATCTTACATCTTTTACCTGTTTCTCTTTTGATCTTCGTTTTATCCTAGGCTTGTTTCTAAATTCACTATGTTCATTATTTCTGCTATATTTATTCATTTTTCTTCTGTATGGAAGCTTGAGTCCATCTGGGTTCCTCTTCTGCTACATTTTATACACTTTCAACCAATTTGATGTTATGTTACATTAATTCTGTAAAATATTATGCATCAGTTAAAAAGAATAAAGTGAATTAACACCAACCAATATCAATAGATTTTCCAAGCTAAGAAAAGAAATTGACAGAAAAAAAATAAAGTAGCATAAATATGAATAATATAAAATAAAAGAATAATTAATCTAACTCCTATATCTGTAAAATAGGGTAGGTTATGCTTTGGAAAGTAACAACCTTGAAATCTCGATAGATTAAAACAATAGTTTAGTCCTCCCTCCTGCCTCATGTCCATCAAAGAGTGGAAGGGAACTCTACATGGTGTTGTCCTCACTGCAGGACCCAGGGCATCGGGGGCCGGAGTTAAAGGAAACATTCACTTTTCAACTATATACCTTTGTTTAATATGGCATTTAACAAGGAATACATACAATGTTCAGGAACTACTTTGTAATTAAAAAAATATTTTCCCAAGCATTCAGCAAAGATTAAACACAGAAGTTATATGAAGACTTTTAAATTATGGGTATTTTTCCTTCTTTCCATTTATTTTCTTAATTAAAAATAATAAATGTTCTTTTAGAGGATAATTCAATGCTTTCACATTATGTGGAATGTGTGTGGCGCACTGAATGTTGATGAGGCCTATTCTTTTTCCCCTGTAAGAGTTTTGCCCTCTCATTGAGTCTTTGGGGAAGAAGGTTGAAGAAGGAAGAAGGTTTAAGAAGGAAGATTTTAAGCAAGGATCCCTTAGAAAGAAGTGAAAACTGAAAAAGATTTTTTTTTTCCCATCTAGCAAAACTTTCCTCTACTCCACCTCATCTGCAAAAGAGCCATAATGCTGCTAAAGCCAATGTCCATAAAGATGAGAGGAATCCTTCTCTAGTCTTTCCTGTTAGTAAAGGCTGTGATGTCTGGAAATTACTGATGGCCAAAGTCTTTGCAGAAATTCCTGGATGTCCAGAGGCATCTGGAAAACACAACAACCTTGAGGGACAGAGTTTATTTTCTGGGGAACTCTGAAAGCTCCATTAAAATGGATTGAAAAGCACCATGGCATAAATGAGGTGTCACTGATGTTTTCAGCTTTTATCCGTTTTTTTCTAAGTCACCCCAGGCAGACTGGCATAGGAAAGAAACTTTATCTTGTTCAGCACTCTTGATTCCCTCTCCTCCTCTCTTTTTTTTTTTCTTTGCCTGACTACATATGTTGGCTCCTCTTCTTTATTAACTCTTTAAGAAAGGAAAGGTAAGAATTATATTATTGTCCCTATACTGTGAGATTCAGCGCTTTCACTGCCATGGCCCCAGGGTTTTTTCCTGGTCAGGGAACCACAGCACTCGTCTGTCTGTTGTCATGCTGTGGCCACTGCTTGTTGCTATGATGCTGAAAACTATGTCACCAGTATTTCAAATATGGGCAGGGTCACCTATGGCGGACAGGTTTCAAAAGAGCTTCCAGACTAAGACAGACTAGGAAGAAGGACCTGGCCACCCACTTCCGATTAAAAAAGAAAGGCCATGAAAACCCTATGAAGAGCAGTGGAGTATTGTCTGTTACAGCGCTGAAAGATGAGAGGATGGAGCGAAAACACTGGGCAGGGTTCCGCTTTGTTGTACGCAGGGTTGTGCTAGGAGTCAGGAATCAGCTCCGTGGCACTAAAAACAACTTGAAACAACTTTATTCTCATATTCAGGAAATGGTCCTTGCTGGCTAATTATGTATTGCTGATTTTTTTTAAACTTGAGAATACATACTACTTAACAAATAAAGGAGGATTTCATTCCAGGTTCATATAAACTGTCCTGCTATTTTAACATACTTTCTACATATAACCCAGAAATTGGGCCTATCGTTGATTTTCAGCAAGTCACATGGCTATATTCACCCTAGATCAATTAACATTTCGAGGAAAACACATTAAATTCTATTTTCTGCACAATGCTGAGCTACGTTTTGGGGGCAGGCACAAGGATCAATAAATGGGGTTTCTGCATTTGGAATGATAATATTTGGGTAGAAAAATATAGACAAATAAATTAAATGTAAAAAATATGTGGTAAATTTTAAAATAAGGTAAGGTGTAGTGGAAGCATGGAAGGGAGGCCATCTTGAAAGTTCAGGTAAACCTTCTTACATCATGACCCTAGAACTGAGGGTTAGAGGAGAAGAAGGTTTCAGAGAGATAGCATCATCATTAGAATTATCGGACCCAGATCCTAAATGTTAACATCTAATTATCTTCCCCACAACCACCCACAGAAAAACAAATAAACAAACATTGAATACCCTTCTGACATTTTTTATCATAATAATTATCGTCATTCTTTCCAAATCTTTGTTATTATTTTCTTCAATTCTTACTTCTGAATTAGGTGTTAGGAACTTCTTAAGGTGAAGGCTTCCCCAAGAAGGCCAGTTTACATTTATCTTCCAAATTCCACTGGTATTTAGAAAATGCCTTTTTGAAGCTTGAAACAATTTCAGAGGGACCAGGAGGGAGCAGCTGCCTCACACTTGATTCATCGTCATCACAAGTTCATTATTAACTCCAGCATGCTGCCCATCAGAGAAAGTAGGTCAAAAATTCACTTTCTGCAAAGGGATGTACAGATAAAACTGCTAAATCTGTAAAACACAGTGGGAAGCTCTCCATCTTTTAGTCAAGCCTTCTATGTGAAATTATTGGAGATTGCAAATAGGCCACAAAGCTGTGTCATAAGTGTCTCAAGAAGACTGAACTAAGTGAAGAAATTGAGGAAGCAGTATTTTCCACATTGCAGTGTCCTTTTAGTTATTAATCAATTAATTTGACAAATATTTATTTATCATGTATGTGTTGATTGCTGGTGTCTGGTCTAAGTGGTAGGGAAAAAGCATTGAATAAGAGAGACAAATCCTGGTTCTTGCCTATATTTTAGCCATTGAAAATGATAACAAACAAGTTAAATAAATAAATAAATGACATAACTTCAGAAGATTGTCATAAATGATCTATGTATAGAATGGAGGAAAAATTTTTTTGCTGTTGTGTCTAAGTATAGTGAATATTTGCTTTTTAAAAAAAATCTGTACAGTATTTACCCCTTCTTTCTTTAGAGGAGGAATTCTGCATTTCAAGCAGCTTTAGTGAGAGGTTGTACTGCATGTTCTAGAACTGAAGCTAGGGGGATCAGATCCTCCCTCCCGCCAGCCTGAGAGAGCCAGGTCATAGAAGGGTGAGTTAGCTTAGCTACTCCTGTCCAGAATTTTTAATCTTGATCAAATGAAACAAAGATGTGGTAGGATGTTTTTAGCAATCATTTATTATATTAGCTACAACAGTGGTGCCCAAACTTTTCCTCTTAAAAAGAAAAAGTCTGTGTTTTCTGTTCAATAGCTGTCCATCCTAACGTGCATCTTAGTTTTCTAAGCCCAGATCTCCAAACTCTTATCAGCTCAATGAACTCATAGTTTTGCTCAAATTGATATCCATCCATTTGCTTGCAGCTACCTGAGTTGCTTTCTGTTACTTGCCAGTAAATGTATCTTAACTGATACACTAGATCAGGTACTTTTACCATTTAAAACTTATCTCTCACACACATAGCCTCCTGATGCTCTGATGGTTGGAATTACCTCCTTGTTAGCTCTGCTGTATTTCTCCTACCTGTCTCTCCCTTGAAAGCCCAGATATGTGATCCAAAGCACTTATTTTTGCATTTCTAAGAACTTATTTATTGAGAAAGATAATTTACATAGCAGGGAGTTTTGGACATAGGATCTTGGAGATATATTTTCATTTCCCGAAAAGGTCATGATGTAATAATGCCTTGCTCTTCTTTCTATATAATCTGTAGTTAAGAAAATAGACATTTTGTGGTTTTGTCTGAGAAGTAACTCAGTTGTTTCTACATCTTCAGCAGTTTTTGAAACTATTTGTAAAGAAACTATATATATAGATGAACAAAAATATATTCAGACAATTTCTTAGTATTATCCCAGTACTTAGAACTTTGGATTTTATATTATACTATATCTCATATAGTACTGGTATTTATAATATACTACATAATATATAGCATTTTTAATATTAAATTATATATATTATTTTTATAATTATACTATGCTATTCTGAATTAACATTATAGTACAAGCATGTAAAGATTGTCACTATTAAGAAGTTTGTGTTCTGTGGACAATAGAGCTTTTAATTTTCTTTCATCATATGTATTTAGTAAGCAATTACTGAATATCTCCCTTGTATTCCTTGTTTCCAATATACGTTCTCTAAAAAACAAAAGAAATAAAATAGAAGACTCAGGCAATATCCATGAGGAATTTATGAATTTTTCAGTTATTTCAAATTTACAGCAGATGATGTTTCAGAAAGAAAGAACATCTTGCATACGAACACATGAAATATATATATATATATTACATACATACAATACATAACATATATACTGATATATATATACATATATTCATTGATTTTAAATGGTACAATTTAAAAAATTTCTGGTGCTTTCTGGACCAGCAATCTTTACATTGGAAAATGTTTTTTGACCTTTTATAAAATAATTGCAATACCATGATACATAATTTATTTGGAAATAATGCAAAAATCTTTTCTTGTTGATATTTGAAAGAAGGGGGGGAGTTCTAGAAAAGAAAGGGATTTTATAAGATTAAGTAGAAAATCAATAGAGTAATTGTTCTTTTAGCTAGAATGCTTGCCTTTTATTTCCTGATTCCTTCTCAATTCCTTCATATGTGAACGGAAAAAAAATCACAAACTAAAGATAGTTGGTTCATCTGCAGTGTAATGTGGTCTTTGTGATTGTTGATAAATAAGAAAGGAAAATTATCTCAGAGGAGCTCATCTGCTGTGTTGGAGCAAATATTACTGATAGCACAAAGAAATGGAAGATTGTGGGATGGGATATGACTGATATACTCCACTGGGTTTATTTTGATTGAAGCCCAAAGTATCAAATAATTGTTGATCTTTGACTTGTTTATAAGTTAGAAACAATAATGACAAATGAAGAATGCTTATGAGTAACTGATTAAACGGTGACGGCAGTTGCCAAATCCAATGAATATCAAACACGATTTGGTTCTGCTCATTTAGGGCCCACCATGGATAAAACAAGGTGTTCATTCTGGGAATCGATAATTTGAGTCACCCATTGACTCATGTAAGATATTCCATTGACTTTGGCAAATAAGAAATTTGAATTTTAGAATTTTACTATTGATATGCTTGGTACAGGGGATTTATGATCCTCATTATATTTTACTTCAAACTGTTTTAGCCCTTGTACTTTTAGGCTCTAAACAAATATTTGTTCAATGAATTAATGAATGTATATTGAAATCAGTTCCTATTTCTTGAGGATGTATCAAGAGGAGCTAGAGGTAAAAGGAAGAGTTGCCCCTTGAGTAGATGAGAATATGAGAAAGTTACCCTGGTATAGTGGGATGGTAACAAATAGCATGTGACTTGATGGGTGTATTCTTGAATTCTTGAATTGATTACCTAATCAAAATATGGTTTTCATTTTTACTAGTGAGTGAAATCCTAGGGTAGACCTAGGCCTCGCGTGTTTTAGAGAACTAAGCATAACTAGAGCTGGCTTTTCATTCTGGCTCTACTCTGACCTTTTGGTGTGACATAGGCCAGAACTTAAGCTCTCTAATTCTCAGTAATATTCTATTTTAGGCCTGATGGATGGAGGGAGACAGAAAAAATGGTATTTATCAAAGGAGTCATGACTGAAAATGAATAGTATAACCAGCCCCAGCTTATGTTGGGGGACTTTTAAAATGAAGTTACTTCCACAGTAGTATTGTGCATATAATCTCAAACTGTCCTTTTATTTATTTTTTTTTTTGTGAGTAAGATCGGCCCTGAGCTAACATCTGCCAATCCTCCTCTTTTTGCTGAGGAAGACTGGCCCTGGGCTAACATCCATGCCCATCTTCCTCCACTTTATATGGGACGCCGCCACAACATGGCTCGACAAGCGATGCGTCGGTGCACGCTCGGGATCCAAACCGGCAAATCCTGGGCCGACGCAGTGGAGTGCGAGCATTTAACCGCTTGCACCACCGGGCCGGCCCCCTCAAACTGTCCTTGTAGCAACAGAATTGTAGAGCACAGGCCAGGCATTGTTTGCTAGGGAAAATATTGGAGGGATGTAGAGTCATGATTCTTTTCTCAAAAGTGAAGTCTACATAAAAGAATCATGTAATCAAGGAAATATATTTTGATAATGTTTTTTCATAAAATAATAACCAGTGGGTAACATCAGCCCATATATGCTTTTCTGAAGGTAAAACCAAAGACATCTAAAGCTTTAGAATGGTGTGAAGTACTATATATTGTATATAAGGAAACATTTACGTATAATTTTCATGTTAATGTTTGTTTCCTCACTCGTCCTAGCTCATTTTCAGTCGTCATCCATACCACTGGGGCTGTACTGGCAGTGTATGGCTGTCCATTGCCTGTTGATGGTGCTGGTACCATAATGGTTGCTGAATATTTTGAATGTCACTTCTACTTTCTTCCATCCATGAATTAGTGCAACACATTTGTCAATGGCTTACTATGTGCAGGCAGTATAATTGGTGCTGGATTCAATTGTTAAAAATATAGATACCAGACATAGTTTAGTGCTCATGGAGATCACAATATTATGTGCCAAGAACTTTATGAAACACTTTATATTTATTAGCTTATTTAGCCTTTACAATCTCTCTATAAGATTTTAACATCGATACAGTGATATACTTCAGTCTAGTACTGAGGATACTGAGGCACTAAAAATTTAAAAAACTCACCAAGGTCACACTAGTTTCTGGTTATTAAAGATTTGCCTATTGCTGAAAATGCCTTAAATAGGATGTTAAAATTACATCCTATATTACAATAATCTGATAATCCAATGTTGCCTTTAGGAACCTTCTCGATTCAAAATGCAAATGTCTTATCCAACTGATTTAATTCAGAGGTTTCAGCAACCCAGGAGTAAATCGTTAGGCATGGCTGGAAAAGTGATTGCATCTCTAAATGATGGATCAGAACCTAATTTCTCTTTCTCTTGAACTCACAGCTCTCTTTCTCTGTGCAGATGCATTCCCAGACAGGGTCTCTCCTTGTGGTCATACAATGGCAGACAAAGGCACCACAGGCAAAATCTTTCTAACTTCAGCTCCAGAGCAAAGAAGTGTTGTCTTTTCTGGTATACTTAGCAAAGATCCTAGGATTTAACCTGCTCTTATTTAAACTATCCTGATTTAAACTTGTATGTTCTCCTCCTGATTCACGGAAACTGAAAGTGTGTGTATGGGGGAGGAGCATCCTGAAACAAAAACTAAAGATGTTTCTAGAAGCAGAATACCTTCTGCAGAGGCAAATATAAATGCACATTACACCCATGGTGTACCTGAGATTCATCTGTTCTCCAGCTGGCCTCATTCTGCTTCCAGACAAGTGTTGTCTGCAAGTCCTGACCAGCTCCCAACACTCAGGAGGAGCCAAATCAAGGCAGAAGAGAGAGAAGACACACTTGAAACTTTGGACCACAGGAAGGTATGATGAAGTGCACCATCACTTTAAGTAAGTGTCAAGGTATTTGAAGCTGACCTGAAGCTTCCTGCCCTTCCCCTCTCAGGCATTACCAGGTCATACACAACTGCCCTGACTTCCTTCTCCCTGAGGATTCTGTCTGGCAGCCAGAGCCTGCTGTCCCCAGGCCCCTACAGGCTTAAAGGGCCAGAGAATTAACACTCAGCCAGTGATCCCTTGGTGGGATGACCCTGAGACACATGTGCCACACTGACCCTCGCCTTCGTCTCAATAGGGAATAAGATCCAGTGAACTGATGTGAGACATGCACTTTGTGGGCTGCTTCCCTTCTCTGCCTCACTTCCTTGCACCTCTATCAGTGCCTACTGGGGTCACCTCCTAAATAAACCACGTGTCCTTGAACCCTTGTCTTGAGATCTGCAAATGATCACACAGACTGTGAATGGCATAGAATCCAGGCTTTTAAATATTTTTGCAAAATATTTATCTTCCATTGTCATAATCTTCTTATAAAAGTATGAAAAAGTAAGGAGGAGGGGAGTGCATAATCTCCTTCCCAGAAACCAAAACAACATGTTTTCCACAACAAATATGAATAATATACTTTTGTTATTCTACGTTCTATAGATAAAAAATTTAAATAGTACAATCAGATGAAAATATAAAAATCGAGTTTTCAATCTTATCTTCTCCTCACAGTTAATTACTGTGATTCCTCCTATGAAAAGGAGAATATAAGGAGAGAGAGAAAACAGAAAATGAGAGAGATATCACCTAGATTTTGATGTAAGCTGGCTACTAAATAAGTCAAATAAGTTTCTTTAAATCCTGCTGCAAACAATAATTCTATCTTTGAATATTTTTAATAAACTACCTGGTAATTTATACAGGTATGTTTAAATGGTGTTGTTTTGGCCAGTGAACATGCTGTGGATTAATTCAGTTAACTCTCTTCTAAAGTTCCTCATGAAATCTTTGCTAACTGAGAACAATGACTAGTACTGAAACCCTAATCATAGCTCTCAGGGGGATAATTTTATTCTCCAGGTAGCCAAAATGTTTATAAAATGAGCTAAATAAAAAGAATTAAAAAGGGGCTGGTAATTTTTGAATATTTCTAATTATAAAATTAAATTTGAGTTCAACACATTTTTATGAAGTAATGGTGTAATATCTAGAATACAACCATACAATTAATTATGTTCTCTTTAAATGTAAGCATTATTCAGAAAATTAACAACTATGATTAAAAAATCCAAACCTTTTACTAATTTTAATGAAAAACACATTTTAACAAAACATCAGTCCAATATACTTAAACTAAAAGCTGAATATAGTTTTTGTTTGGTTATCCTTTAGCATTTTTTTTTAAAACAAAACTTTTGTTCCATTTGATGTTGATGTTTGATTTGACTGCCTGCATTGTAACTTACTAAGATAAATTAATATATAAGAAAATAGTACCTAAAAATACTATTTATTTTTTAAGCAGAGAGAGAAATTCACACACAAATGCACACACATACAATAAAAACATTTGGATTCAATATTTTTTTTTAAATAGGTAAAAATCCCCCATCCATCCCTCGGCATTTTCGTCTATGCTCAAATTATCATAGATGACTGGTTTATCACTGCATTAATTATTATCTATTTTTTGTTATTTCATTATTGATTTATTTGAAACAGTAATAGATTCTCATGGTCTATAATTTGAAAACAACACATTCACTCAATAAAAATTCCTCTCACAACCTGCTTCCTAGCCCTCCAGTACCACTATCAACCACTAACTTGCCTAGTTTCCTTAATACACTGTCATTTACTCATGTTTTTTTTCTGTTGAATGTTTTATATTTATTATTGTTTTGTAAGAACCATTTATATATTAAGAAATTAAACCTTTTAATATTTGATGGAAAATAGTTTCTCCCAGTTTGTCCAGTGTCTTTGGCTTTTTTAGTATGTTTGTGTATATGCATCCTTTCCTGAATAGACGAATGTTTTTGAGTTTATCAATCACTTTTGAAAAGAGTTTTTGAGCTGTATTTAGAAGAGCTTTTCCACTCTGAGAGTATTATGAAAAAAATTTAAAATATTTTTGTATTTTTTTTATCTTTAAATCTTTGATTTGACTGATATTAGTTTTCATAGAAGGAATGAGGTAAAGAATTAATTTCATACTCTAGAGACGGGTTCTTCGGCTATTCAGGTGGATCACAGATTAATGGGAAGAAATAGCACATCAGAGGTGCTAGCACAATATTGAAAAAAGAGGTTCCCTCCCAAGTCAGGAGCAGACAGAGCACTTCTCACAGGAGCCTCCCTTGTCCCTCAGAGTCTTGAACGATGTCAAGCAGCTGTGGGTAGTTTACTGGTCACCTCGTGATGGCCTGCTGGGCCTGGAAAGCTGTCATTGCCATAGCAAAGCCCTTTTTACTTGCTGCTTTTATTATCAGTCCAAGAAAATTTATGAAAATATATGGAAACATCCCGTTTCCCTGTATAAGCAGGTCCCTATTCTCACTTGGGGGAGAAAAGAGAGGTCAGTACGCAGGTGTTCGTGAACGCTAACTCAGCCTTCCACTTCCATCGCTCTGAAAATCCGCTTCTACGCTACCCCTTTTTGTCAATGGAATATGTTGAATGCAACTTTTTCCCAATTATTTGAAATGAATAGAATCAAATACAAAATTCTCATGGATATGTAAACGGATTTCTGAACTCTTTTCTGTTTTACTTATTTTCCAATCTAGCCCTATTTTGGTACCACAGTGCTGTAACTATAGCAGCTTTATATAACATTTTCTAAACAATATTGCTAGTTTTTCCTCCTTATCCTTCTTTTTCAGGAGTCTTCATCATAGGCCTGTATGTGTGAGTGTGTGAGTGCATGTGGATTATTTTTTACGTAGACTGGAGAGACAGGCAACACAAAGAGGTCCTCCCGGCCCAGGCAGAAGCCATAGCTAGTCTTGCTGGGATTGCAAGTCTCCCTCCTTCCTCCTGCAAAGCAGAGGGACAAAGCCCAATCCTCGGAACCAAGCAGGTTCTGAGAGCCTGAAGTTCCTGAGGGAGGAGCCAGCAGCTCAGACACAAGTCCAGACTTCCTGTAAACATTGAAGAAGTCAAGAACCAGCAACCGTGTCCGAGCCATCCTCCTTCCAAGCCTCCCAGAGAGCTGGTTTCCCTGGCAGGCCCGTGCAGGAGCCCAAGATGCCAGGTTTCACAGGCTTCCTGTACCACTGCCCCAGGCAGTGTCTTTTGGGTTGTGTCACTTACAATTTGCTTCTAAGTCCCCCTCCCCCTGCCCTCCAAGAGAAAAAAATTCTTTTAAAGAAAAATTTTAGGCCATATAAATAAAACATGCTATGCTGGCAAATTCTGTAAAAGGATGGTCCCTGTTTACCCTAACTCAAAATATTTTCCTTTCCAATATATGTATTTCTTCTAATAGGGGAATGGTGTCTTCTGGCTCTGCCACACTTTGGGGTTGAGGTTTAGAGTATCTAAGTAGCTAGGGCAGAAAGAAGAAAGCTGCTAAATTCAGCTCCTCTTGAGTTTCTGCTTCAGCTTCTAAAAGGAGACCCTGTTCCTGGAGGGAGGGTGAGAGTGGCATTGCACACCCACTACCATCCCAGGTTCTGTTATTTGCACCTGCACAGATATCCTATTTTTTAAGATACATAATATATCTTATGATTTGTCACTAGGGAAAAATACAAAAAAACCCAATTACTATAAAAACCTTCACAACTTTTAGAAATGGAAGAAAAAAAAATTAATAAAGCCTAGGCACAGACCCTGGCTCAAGAATTCCTTGTTCTGGGGCTGGCCCGGTGATGTAGTGGTTGGGTTCGCGTGCTCCGCTTCAGCAGCCTGAGATTCATGGGTTTGGATCTCAGGCACAGACCTATGCACTGTTCATCAAGCCATGCTGCAGTGGCGTCCCATATACAAAATAGAGGAATAGTGGCACAGATGCTAGCTCAGGGACAATCTTCCTCAAGCAAAAAGAGGAAGATTGGCAACAGACGTTAGCTCAGAGCCAGTCTTCCCCATAAAAAAAAAAAAAAAGAATTCCTTCTCCTGTTCCCCACATTCCTGAACTCTATCCAGCTTGAGGTAGATGGCGTTAGATTGGTTAAATAGGAGGCAACATTCCCCACCAGAGTTCTAGGAAAGCTAAGAGGAGACAAGTAGCCTCAGATATCGGGAAAGGGAAAATTGGAAGTGTGCTGAGGCTAGGACGTGAGTTCTGAAGATGGGGGAGAAATCTATGTTACTGATTCTCTTGGTGGGGATAGCTGGCACCAGGCCAGCTGTACCAAGGCCTCTTTTCCTTCCTGAAGAAGAATTATTCTCCATTACTATCAATTATTTACAACTTATATTTGTAGAGCTGTACAATAGCTCCCACAGAAATAGAATCAGATAACAGAAAGATTTGCTTCAGGTAGTGTATAATTTCCCTTGAAGAATAGATTTTTCCCTAGAGTCCCCTCCCTTATGATAAAAAAAAAAAAAAACCTCATAGAAAGATGTTTTTATTTGGTCACAAAATAAGGCTACCAGTCTTATGAGGTTTGACCTGGTTATTTACATAAGAGCAGAAAGAGTATTAACTTACCATGTAGGACTTCTTAAGTTTGCTGTGCTGGATGTTTTCATAAAGATCTCAGATTGGACTTTTTAAGTCCTTGATTATTCGCTGTTCTGAAGCTAGGAAGACACACCCAAGAAATTCTCTCCATCAGGTTTCACCTATAATACATATATAGTTGAACAAGTTCCTCTCTTCTCTTGATCCCCAAAATAGCCCAAGATTCCTGGCCTGCCTGGAAGTGACCCTGCTTACCCTGTGAGACTAAGCCCTGTAAGCCAGATATCAGACCACTTTTCCCAGGAGGGCTTTGTAAGACTTTTCCATAAAGTGCCTTAAAAGTGGCTGGTCAAACCTGATTATCTGAGCATCATTTGTGAACATGACATTCCAGGCAAGTCTTTGGTTGCATAACCAGCATTTCCAATTATATCCTAGAAAAAAGGAGGATAGATTTTTAAAGAACCTATGGAAATAACTATACTGCCATGCAAAGTAAAGAGACACAATTAGAGTTTCTGAATTTCTGGGTTTCAGTGAAAATGTATCATTTTAAAAAGTTGTACTTCGGAGGCTGGCCCTGTGGCTTAGCGGTTAAGTGTGCATGCTCCACTACTGGGGGCCCAGGTTCGGATCCTGGGCACGCACCAATGCACCGCTTGTCTGGCCATGCTGAGGCAGCATCCCACATACAGCAACTAGAAGGATGTGCAACTATGACATACAACGATCTACTGGGGCTTTGGGGAGAAAAAGGGAAAACAAAAAAAAATGAGGAGGATTGACAATGCATGTTAGCTCAGGGCCCGTCTTCCTTAGCAAAAAGAGGAGGATTAGCATGGATGTTAGCTCAGGGCTGATCTTCCTCACAAAAAAAAAATAAAATAAAAATAAAAAGTTGCACTTCAGCCTACCAGTGCAGTCCATTAAATTATTAAATTGCTAGGATTTACAGATAGCTCAGAAATAAAGGCTTTATGTGTGTTTGTGTATATGTATGTACAACAGACAACAAAGGATATATATATTAATATACATTAAAATACATGTATATTAATATATATATTAAAATGTCAGCAATATTAAAAAAGCTCACCATCATCCTTCATCAATTCATTCAGTCCTATGTAATTAATTCTTGTTCCACTGGATCTTGGATTAGCAATCTCAGGAACTCCTCTGCTTTCCAATGACAGAGTTCTGGAAATTCTTACTCAGCAGCCCTCTATGGTGTTGTCTAAGTTGTCTAAGGGATGCTATTAGAAGCCTGTCTTCAAGAGGCTGGTGTTCAAAGTATCAATTTGTTTGAAATACTTAGTACAGTTCTTTTTCACAGAGCTCTGAGATAGTGTTTCTTTGAGTACAACAAGAACTCTGGCTTATAGCTACAAAACGTTCAGGGAAGGATCAAAGCAAAACAAAAATTGTCTGTAGACAACAGAGATTTAAAATGGCTGTGGCTAATTCATTACTGATAATTTTCAGAAGTGAAAGGTCTAATAAGAGCTCATAAAAAGAATAATACAACTGACAAGGAAATTAGAATGATGCTGTGGCATGTGGGGAGAAAAACAGGTAATAAGGTCAATTCAAAAGAGTTTTAGACAAAATGTTTATAAGCATAATGATGAAGGACATTTTCAAAGGATACAGTGAACAGTACATCTATGGCATAAAAATGAATAAAAAATTTTTATAAAGGAAAAAAATTTGATGTATACCGTATAATAACCCAAAAACTTTATACATATAACAAGTCATTAGTAAGAATGTACGAAGGTCGTATAGCATATACAGATTATCAAGAAGTACAGTGTGTCTGAAATGAGTTTTAAATATCTTTATTAAAACAAACAAAAAACAAACTCCATTGTTAATATTGATGTGCATGATCCATTGAAAATTACTGGCCTAGAAGATGCTAGATTCAAATTAAAGAAATGAGGTTAAGGCCATATAAACATTTTAAATAATAACTAAGTTGATGACTGCTAACACCATGTTGTTTTTGCCTACATCAGGCAAACCGCCACTAGGACTCTGATAAATATAGGAAAACTTGACAGAACTATTTCTTATTATATATTTCAGTGTTTCTCAGGTTAAAACACATTATAGAAAGCAAGGGCATTGACACATGCCTGGAGACTTATGAAACATGCCATCCCTAAAATAGTTATATTAATGACATTTTAGCTGCATAAATTTAACCTATGGAAGGCTGAGCAGTTTTTCCATTTGACAATTACTTCAATGAAACTCATAAATAGTAATATATCAAATACATTAATTATTTCTAGATCGTGTCTTTTTATAAGGTGAGAAAATAAATCTTTGCAATTTTCCAGAGTACCTCTGGGAAATCTCATAGTTTTAGGTATAAAAGATATCCTGAAAATTTTATTTTATTTTACAATTAAGATCTGAATGTAAGAAGCCAAAATCAAATTTGTCAGGTAATTTAAAAATTTGACTTTAGAACCATAAGTACCTGAGAAATTATAATTGGTTACACATTTGAAAATGACAATAAAACACTTAAAAATAAACATAGAAGGTAACAGGATTGTAAATAATCTTATGTCGTTTGTAACTGGGGAACCTTTATTTTCTTAAATAATCAACGACTTAATAAAGTCAATATAAAGCAGAGAAAATTATTCCAATAAGACACAGAATCTTTGCTATCTTGGCAGGTTGCACAGAAAAGGAGAATGACCCTCCATATTGTAGGCTAAGGCAATAAACAGCAAACCAAGGAAAAAAGCCCATAAAAATTGAGCAAATTTGCTAAGATTTTAACACATTTCATAGCTTTCCAAATTCATGTAGTAAATTAAGGCAAATAAAATTAATTTCCCAGGTGTATCTGTATTATGCTCTTTCATATTCTGGAACAAATGATACTTTAACTTAACACAGATCTTAGGGTGCCTGTGAGCTCCGAATTAACTTTATAATATTACTAAGATTTATTAGTATCAATCATGTATCATTGCTATCTTCAAACGAATCAATAAGTAAGCATTTAATAAATTTTTCAGTTTCAATTTCCAAGAAAGTAAATATCCCTAATTATAACCCACTTACACACACAAAGAAAAGTTCTTTGGGATCTTCAATAAGTCTGAAGAGTGTGAAGTTAACAAAACTTTCTGTAGCTACTAACAGCCATGATACAATTTCTTAAAATGGCAGAAATGGCAAAAAGGCAAAATATATATGTATATATTCCATAACAGACTCAAAGAGGCCTCTCTGTAGCACATAAAAATGAGAAACAAAAATGTATAAACTCAAAACCATACTTAATCATCAATATTTCAGTATTCTATACTTACAAATGATCTAGACATCTAATGAATATCCATTAATTTAATATCAGTTCAAGGTTTTAAGTTACCTCAAGATCCTGGAAATTATGTTCAAGCTGACATACTATAAAACATAATTACTGTTGACATAAAGTTTATCAGAATAATGATTCAATTTAGTGAAACATAAATTTATACCTTTCATTATCTTTAACATTAAGTAGGAGTTATTTTAGCTTATTTGATCTGAAAACCGTTATAAGTTTAGGAAAACATATCCAAATAGGATATTTTTTAAATCTTGTATTGTATTTAATACTGATAAGTCAGAGAAGACATAGCTGTTTATATTAAATTAAAATTATTTTTATTTTTATTTTTTTTTGTGAGGAAGATCAGCCCTGAGCTAACATCTGCCAATCCTCCTCTTTTTTGCCTAGGAAGACTGTCCTTGGGCTAACAGCCATGCCTATCTTCCTCTACTTTATATGGGACGCTGCCACAGCATGGCTTGACAAGCGGTGTGTCGGTGCACGCCCGGGATCTGAACCAGAGAACTGTGGCCGCCGCAGCAGAGCACGCGCACTTAACTGCTTGTGCCACTGGGCTGGCCCCTAAAATTATTAAGTAATCTCATTTACCTAAATTATGCAAACTTGGATTCTTTAAATGTTTCTGAGTTCGTTTCTTTAAAAATATTTTCTTAATCTAGCATATTTAAAGTATTAGAACTCAAACTTCCTTATTTTCTTGGGAGTTTAGGTGTATTCTATTTATATTCGTCCCTATTAACCTCTACAGTCAATCATTGCAGTGCTCCTTTTATTTAAGAGACTTTGTAATCTAATCGATTAACATCATCTAGCAGTAAATAGAATATCTTCGTTTTATATTTTCATATAGAAAATAGAAAATAATAAATACAGAATGAGAGATAAAAGCTTTTCTGAATCACTGACACATAGATAGAGAGACACAGATAGAGAGAGCTTATATCTTTAATTCTAAAGTTTCAGCCGTGGGTCAACAGTAAAGACTGAAACACAAAAGCTCACTAATCCAAGATATCCAAGAACTGTTCTCTTCCCAGTGGGCATGAAATTCTTCATTGATTTGAGCTCAAAACTGACAAATAGACAAACACAAAAAGACTGACCAAACAGATATTCTGTTTTTACCCAACCCACAAACGATAGCTGTCTTATAAATCATTAATTCACTTACAGAGATCATCAAAGGAACAGACCAGGAAACCAAATTTGCAATCATTCCTAGCATCAGTGACAAATAATCTACTAAGCAAACAAACCAAAAACAAAAACAAAATCAAAGCACAAAATAGTTGAGAGGAAAATTAAAATTAGAAAAACAGAGTCAGCAGAGTTCTTTCTGTTGCTGTTTTGGATTCACCTCTGGAATGTATCTGGGCTCTTTTCAAGTGACAAAGTTTACCTGGCTCTGTCAGGCAAATTCGTTAGCCATCTCAGTGGAAGACCTCCAAAGCTGTCAAAAATAGTTTCAAAAAAAGGGTAAAATATGATTCTCATGCAAATATAAAATGAACACGCTTTAAAGATTTTATTTTACTCATAGTGAGGGAACCAGACATATGTTATAGCCTGTTTAAAGGTGAATTCAAAAGAACAGAAACATTTGTAGATCAGGAATATTGAAATGAATGAGCAAATGGACATAGTACTATTTTTTCCACAGGTATGTGATGGGGGAGAAGAAGGGGGCTGGTCTCTCCACTCTAAATAATTCATTTGCATGTCTAAAGACAAGATTTATTTTGTATTGTTATCAGTTATCTACAACTCACAAAGCTGTAAAATAGCTCCCATGGAATCAGAATCAGGAAATATTGAAGAGTGTGCTGCAATAAACGTGTAATTTTCCATCGAAACACAATTTTTTTCTTACAGCATATTCAGGTAGCACCTAGGTCACTCTCCAGGCATGGAGTAAACTGGATTCGACGTTAAGGACAAGAAAATTGAGTTCTGGCTTGGGCTAGATCTATGAATCTCTCACCCATTGCAAGACAGTGCAGATGTTAAGCGATTCAGAAAAAGAGACGTTTTTTCGTCCTGAAAATAAATGCTCTTTTGCATTTTAGAAAAACATAGTCAGAATCTATAGATGCAGAGCTGGATGATGTTTGGATGAGGTTGTGGTTTTGGAAGGTATTGATGTGTAGACACAGGGATAGCTGGGGTACAGCAATGAAAGAGATGGGGTACAGCTTAAGGATCTTTAACTGTGGGGTTAATCTGTCTGTGAAGAAACTGGACTATGTCTCCCTTCCCCATGGAGTCTTTGCCCAGGGCCTGACTTTATGACTTCATTGCAAGGGAAAGTGAACACCCAGATATCAATTTGGGAGTATTTCCATTGCTGTAATTACTGCTGTACAATAGCAGAGGAGAAGTGAGACAGAATGAGGAAAACGTTTTGGGTAGAGTGAGTGGCAAATTATGAAAAAGAGGGAAGGATCAACCAGCTGGTGGTAAGGAATAGAAATGTCCATGTCTTCCCTAATCAGTACTCAGCTGTGACCTTCATGAGCTTGGTGTAGCCATGATAGGTTTTCTCCACAGATACTTAAGTTCATACACCACAGGTGAGTTGGGCACTTTTTGCTGAAGGTACTGTGTCTGCGGGGCTTGCCTTGGACTCTTACTCAGCCATTTGAAGACAAAGCTGTCAAAGGCACCAATGTCTTCTCATCTTCATCTGTATCATCTAGGACAAAGCTGTTGAAGACCTTACCATAGTGGCTGCTGACGGAGAAGTATTTAAAAGTGTTGAAGCCACCAAAGAAAGAGGCAAAGTTGGTGTGGGGGGTCCCCATAAATAGTGTGGTGAAGAGAATTCCTTGGACTCACATCACCAGTCTTCATTTCTAGAGGGGTGGACAAGTTAGGGGCAATGTGGTTCACCCTGGCTTCATCTCAATATCTTTACCCTACCCCACCTCCTGAATGATGGGCCTAGAAAAGCAATATTGGTTCTAATAACAAAGTTTTTACTCAGTTCTTGTCTCTGAAGTCTTCCTTGTAGCTCAATTTAAGTAACTTGGCTGCTTGTCTTCTGAGTTTGAGACACTGTTGTGGTTCCCTGTCCTCGACTCTAGATCTTCCTGAACCGTGTACTTGTTTTGTCTCATCTGTAATTCCTTTACAAATTCTGGAATTATGGTTTCTAAATAATAACCATAGTGATTGGCTTATGACTATCTGTTTTCAGACTTTTCTAACGTGTTGAGCTAAAAAGTGGTGGCACTGCGGTTCCAGAGTCTAGATTCTTAAATACAACAACCTGACTACGATATTTCAGTCTCCATGTTGCCTACTTTATGTATAAATGAGGAAAGAAAACTAGCACATAATGAGTATCTGCTCTGTAGTACTTCACAAAGTTTGATAAAACTTTATCTAGCTAAGGGTACACCTTAGCTAGTGGTACAGCTGATGTTTTCCTTTTAAAATCTAAATTATTATGAATTAACTTAGGTAAGAAACTCTAGAACTTTCAAGAATTAAAGTATACTAATTTTGCTTCCAGGCAGAAGTGATGTATGCTTTTGTCTACACCAGTGAGACATATTATTTTAGTCACTATGTCAGATTATTATTAATAATAATAGTCACCCAACCAAAATAGATTGGCTACAAATATGAAGGATCAAAAAACTCTTTGCAAACACCTTTCTGGATCAAGCTCCTAAGTTGTTACAGGAGTAACAACTCAACAGTTGTTACAGTTGTTCCAAATTACTATCCACAAATTAAACTGAATATATTATCTCAAATCGTTAGCAGCCACTCTTAATGCAAATAAAAGTTGATCTTTCATTTTGACAGAAAATTGAGTAAACGAATAGCTAGTTACTACACTGATAAGTTAGCATTTTAAGTGTTAAATAATGACCCACAAGATGTTGCAACTGTTAAAATAAAAATAGAGCATTGGAAATAAAGGGTTGGATTTGTTTGTCCGTTGGAAATGAATACTAAAGTTTGATATAATTCAAATGAATAATATGTACACATTTCTACACCCATATCTGTCAAAACTGATCATACAGGGTACTATTATTGTTGAGGTATTTGTGGAAAAAATGAGCTGGAAATATTTATAAGGGTTTGGAGTGAGCCTTATTGGGTTACAACTCAGAATAATAAAGTGCCGTTCAAAGTTTCAGGATTCAGAGGTCAAGTTAATGTCATAAAAACAGGAAAAATTAAGAATTCCAGCATTAACTATTCAACTCTATCACTGTCACATGTGAAGCCTAAGATTATAACCAGAAGGACTTAGGGGAGTGTTCAAAGTCTACTCCCTTGGGGAAGCCTGACCACAGAAAGAGACCTGTGAAGGCAGAGTCGTCAGGAATGGCTGGTGAGAGGCCAAGTCTGGATCATGGACAAGCTCAATGGTGATGGAGATGCAATCCAGGCAAGGGGTACATCTGGGGAAAGCACTGAGGTAGGAATTAAGGTAGCACTTTCTGGAACCAGCAGGAAGCCAGCCATACCACACTGAGGTAGACTTTGCTTAATAGAAGTGAGATTACTGCATCAGGAGCCAGCAAGTACTAGTTTAAGTTCCTGCTCTGTCTTTTACTAGTTCTGAGAACTTGGGCCAGTGACCTAACTGGACTTAGCCTGTTTCTTCATTTGTAAAATGGAGATATTGATTGTATGATCCATAAAATGTTGTTCTCAGATTCAATTCAAGCATAAGCCCCAATTATTTTTCATACAAAATGTTAATAATAGGAAGAAGAAGCAAGCCAACAGAATTCAGAATAAATTAGAACACATGACCTACCAATTCTCCTAAGAGATTAGAACATAGAACAAAGGGAAAGTCTACTAGTTTTTCTTGCCCTAAGGTTTCTATGTACCTATCTCAGCAATTCTTTTGTTTTTTCACTTATATGTATATATATGTATATGTGTATTATATTTATATACACAGTTACACACATAGCTTAATGCTTCAATTCCTTAAAGTCTCAACTCAAAACTCCCTTTATCTGAATAACCTTCCTTGGTCCACAACCCACTCTTAAACAGTGCATTCAACTCTCCAGACCCCTCATTCTGATTTATTTTACTTTGTAGTATACACCACCAACTAAGAAATTATGCTTATTTGTTTATCATCTTTCTACTCTATTAAATATTAACTCTTTAAGGGGAAAGATTTTCCCCGTTTTTGTTCACTGTCACATCCCTATTGCTTAGTTACCGGCAAATAAAAAGGGCTCAAGAAATATTCATTAATCTTCATGGTTTTGAGAAATCAAACATTATCATATGGTCTGCTTTAGAATCAATGACATGAACATTCAAAATGTGTTTTAATTAATTGGAGTATGGGTAGATAAGCTATTTATTTATTCAATACTAATGGAGAAAATTTCCTCCAATAAATATCCTAAAAAATAAATATTAATAACAAACATGTACTGGAGACTAAAAGATTATGCTTTTTTGTGCTCTCCCAATATTTGTGCAAGATAAATAAATTAACTTCTTTTATAATGTGGAACATTGCTGCCTGGAGTCAGGTATGTTCTTTCCTTTTCTGAGATGGTAAATATGAATGATGTGCTCAGCTATCCATTTCCCCACTTCCTGATCTTTGTTTAGCTTGTACAACTTTAATGTGCTTCTCTGTGGTGTTCCTAGTGTAATTTGAAATCAGTCTCTTCAGTTTTATTACTTTTCACACAGAATGAATAATTTTATATTCATGGTATATGTCTCTCTTTCTCATTTCTCATATTGAGTTGGAAACAAATGGAAAGCAATATGATAATTTTTTGATAAACTAAAAAACAGGAAACAATACTGTATATTGTTCCTGGAATCAGAAATGGAGTCAAGTATACAAACATGGATAAGCACTGAACTCATGGCAGTGGTTGTCCCTGGGAAGAGGGGAAGGGTAATAAGATGACAAGAAGTACAAGAGGATATCTATCTCATCCTTAATAATTTATTTCAGATGCGTCGATAGAGATAGAGATATATGGGAAGCAAACGTGAGAAAATATGCACATTTGACGGTGGTTTTATGTATATTTGTTATTTTATCATTTGTATTTCTCCACAATTTAAATGGCTTTTCTAAGTTAAAAATGGAAATTGTATTATTATATTTATTGAGCTAGAAAAAGAAAGCATAGAGAAAAAGATTTCAGTACTAAAATGACTATCTTTCTCAATCATCTTCTCGTCTCTATCAATCACTTCCTTTCTCCATTTATTAAAAAAAAATGGTCCAGAAAGATTTATCAAAGTATTAATAAAATTATTAATGAAACCATGAAATAGTTTCTTCTCCTATTATAATTGTCTTATATGAAATATTTTGGCAATAAAAATGTGAAAATTGTTATAACATTGCCAAAGAATATGAATGCCTTATAAAAATTTGAATACTACACAGCTATAAGTTATTGGTAGGCTGCTGTTATGTAAGCATATCCTCTGATATCCAAATATTATATATAGAAACACTTGAGTCTAGAATATGCGTTGATCCTTTCTCATGCTCACTGGTGTCAATTACGATGAGGTTCCACTCCTTTTGTTTCTGACACAAGCACCAGAGGAGGTATGACCTGTAATCAGGACTTAGTGAAGGAAGAAAGGTCAGAACTTTGTCCTCTCTTCTTTAAAGGAGTAGATAATCCTTTAAACTCTGAAACTTTGAATGAGATTAGTCTAACTCTAGGTCAGACAAGCAATTTAAAGTATTTAGAAGTAAGTAGATTTTATAGCTAGTTGAATTTACTTTCTATTTTTCTACCACTGAAGGAAAAGGCAAAGGAAAAAAGACGTTTTACCTGGGAAATGGTAAATAAAACATTTGTTCTATGTCATCTTAAAACAAACAGGGAAAGAAAAAAATTAAACTATCCCTTGCACCAACACTCTGTAAGAGTTATTTGAAATTTGCCCTCCCAGCCCCCCTGCCACAGAGCCACTAAAACTTGTATATTTAACTTATGTAGTAGACTGAAGATGCTAACCAGGACAGAAGCAGGAAATAAAATCCCATATGTAAAGGAATTCTAATAAAATCTTAGCTCACAATTCAAAGAATTGCTCTAAATAGCTTGAAACTTGCTTGTCCTCAAAGATATGTGGCAACATAATGTTTAAGTTATCAGAAAGTGATTATGGTGACATTGGGTAGCTTTTTCGTGCATTGTATGTCAAACATACTGCCAAAATATGTGTTAGAATATGAAACAACTCTATGAATGTGCATTTTTAAAATAGTTTTTTGGAGCCTCTGTGAATTGAGCAGCAAAAAAGGGACAAATCACTTAGGACTTTGGAGAATGCTTTCACACTATAAAATCAATTATTTAAGGAGCACTTTCAAAATGACAGAGTAAGGACATCCAAAAATTTGCTACTCCTTAAAAGCAATGAAAAACAAACATTGTTAAAATCAACTTTTCAGACCTCTGGAAATTAACCAAATACTTGCAGCAATCTGAGGAGCCTTTTTTTCCCCAAGGAAAACAATCGAATCTTCGTAAGAACAGTGAATTTTGTGGTTTTTTAACTTGTGCTATTCTTACTCCCCTCTCTCCAGCTCCATGGTGGCTTTGAAAACCAAGACCCTCACAGCCCTGGCAAGTATGAAAACCAGCAGCCTAGTAGCTGCTGGAAAGAGCAGGTCAAGTTTAGAGGTCTCCAAGAAATCCCATCCCCAGGGAATTTTCGCTATTTGACCCAACTGGAAGCTCCTTGGAAAAGCTTCATTAACACAACTTACTTTTATTTGCCCTGACTCAGATCTTGCTCTGACATGGATGAACCTTGAAAACATTATGTTAAGTGAAAGAAGCCAGTCATAAAAGTCCACATATTGTACTATATCATTTTTATGAAAAGTCCACAGTAGACAAATCCATGGAGATGAAAAGTAGATTAGTGGTTTCTAGTTGCTGGGATTGGGGGAATTATGAATGGCTGCTAATGATGACATTGTTTTTTGGGGGTTGATGAAAATACTTTGTAATTAGATAGTAGTGATGGTTGCACAATTCTGTTAATATACTAAAAGTACCTTAATTATATAATATAAATGGGTAATTTTTATGGTATATGAATTATATTTCAGTAAAGCTGTTCCAAAATAATAATATAACAATAATACCATAATGAGATTCCATACCCATTAGAGTGGCTAAAATTAAAAGACTGTCCATACCAAATGTCGGCCAGGATGTGGAGTCACTGACGCTGTTGTATATTGTTGGTGGGAGTGTAAAATGGTACAAAAACTTGGAAAATGGTTTGACACATTCTTAAAAATTAAACGTACACCTTTCATATGGACCCAGCCATTCCACTCTTTGGCATTTACCCTAGAGGAATAAAAACATATGTTCACACAATAACTTGTATGTAAATATTCATAGCAGCTGTAGCCAAGTATTAGAAACAAGTCATATATCCATCAGTAGGTAAATGGGTAAAAAAATTATGGCATATCATAGCATTAACAGGAGATGATTGATTGATACCCACAATAACATGGATGAAACTCAAAATAATCATGCTGAATGAAAGAAGCCAAACAGAATAGAGTTCATACTGCATGACTGCATTTACGTAAAATTTTTAAAAACGCAAACTAACTAACTCTGTAGTGATAGAGTGCAGATCAATATTTGCTGTGGGATTGGTGGTAGCAGAAAGTGGAGAGACAAGTATGGATTATAAAGAGGAACAAGGAAATTTATGAGTAATAGTGATGCTTATTGTTTTAATTGTGATAGTTATATATGCGTATATGTATGTCAAATATATGTGTATACATATGTCAAAATGCATCAAATTGTATTTTCAATATATATAGTATTGTACATCAATTATACTTAGGTGAATGACTAAAATGAAAAAAATTGTTGTTACTAGATATTGGTGAGGATGTGGAGCAACTAGAACTTTTATATTTAGGTGGTGGGAGTATAAATTGGTACAACTACTTGGGAAAATTCTTCTGAAGTAGCTACTTATGTTTAAAATAGACATACCTGTGATCCAGCAATTCCATTTCTAATTGTATATCCAACAGAAATGTATACACAGGTTCACCAAAAGACATATACAGGTATGTTAATAGAAGTACCTCTTATAATAATTTACACTTGGAAATCAATTGAATGTCCATCAATAATGGAATGGATAACAAAATTGTGTTATAAATATGCAAAAGAACACTATAATGTAGTGAGGATTAAAGAACTCTGGCTGCTTAGAGCAGCATGAACATGTATCATAGCATAGTGTTTAATGAAAGGAGCCAGACACAAAGAGTACATAATCCACACTCCATTCCTGTACATTTTAAAACAGATATGGTAATTTCAGCAAGGATAAAGTTATTTATGAGTATGTTGTCTTAGTTAAAATTTATCAAACTGTACATGTATAATTTTTCCATCTCTCTGTATATATGCCATACTTCAATGATTTTTTCCTTTCGAACACTGCCATTCATGGAATTCTCTCTATATGCCTAGTATAATTCTCAATACCTGAAGTATATATCTCTTAAATCCTTACAACGAACTTCAAATTAGTTTCCATTATTATCTGTACTTTTTGTTTAAGCGACTGACAACTTATTTTAATTATCTTGAGCTGTGATTCCAGTTCTAGTTCGTTTGACCCTAAATCCCACATGCTTAACCACTGTACTGCGTTGCTACAGCTCAAAATACCTCTGCAGAGTATTGCAAAAATTTAGACTAATCATTAACACCTTCCAAAGATGATTTCTGTTTAAAATGATGGAAGGGTATGAATTGATAAATATTCCCAAAGCAGGGACCTTAAGAACTTCAATGGAATACAGACCCGTATGTTTTGTCCTTGGCTCCATTCTTGCAAATAGAACCTATAGTTAAGACCACAGGATGCCTGAACACTGGCTTGGAAGGTTAAAGGATAATCACCTTAGTTGTTTTGAACCATACAAATAGAAGGAAAATAATTTTTAATGTGGCATTTTCCTAAAATTTTATTTTGGTAAATATTCCACGAAATGTTATCTATGTCTTGTATGCATAGCTGTAGAGAAGTACATTTTGGGGTCCACTTTTAAGAAGAATTTACTTTGTGTGCACTGACAAAATGTCTTTTTTTCCAGTAGATACGCTTTTATTTTGTAAATTTCCAACACTTTCATATTAAAATGGAACCTTTACTCTCTTGGCTGATGGCATTCTCATTAATCATTGTTTATCCTTCTAACCTATTCTTTCTTTCATATGATTGAAATGACTGCTAGAATGATTAGTTCTCTCCCTCAATTTACATTCACAAAGGGAGAAAGAGCTTTCTATATAAACCTTTAGCTAATCTATCCCTTGGTGCTGTGGCTAACACCCTGTGAATGTCTCAGAAGACACAACTTAGGAAAAAGTAAAAGGACAAATAAGAGACTCTCTAGCCCCACAGAGGTTTTTACCATGTTGCCTGTTACAAAATGATAAACTAATGTGGCATCTTCTTACTTCTCAAGACACATCTAAAGGGCTGTCAGTAATTAAGAACAGTTTTGCTTTTAAGGAGAGGTATTCTAAAGACTGAATGGTTTGTTTTATATTTGGGAAATATTTTGAGTCATGTAATTCTCCTGCAGAAGCACCTAAATTTATAATTTCCTACGTTTTTTAAGAAAGACATTTTTTGCTTCCTTCTTCACCAAAGCTCTGTTCTCTCTACCTTTTTCTTTTATATGCCAAAAACATATTTATACGTGTAAATTTAATAGTATGCCTTTATTTTACTGATTTTCCTTAAAGAAGTAGCTATTGGAAATTATCATAATAATGCAGTGTTAATAGATTATAATTCAATTTTGAAAGGAAACTGAGGAATATCCAAATTCTACTTTGGCCTAAATTATTGCTCCTCTACAAAGACCTAAAGGAGATTTATGCATAAAAAGGAGCAAGGAAAAATAAAGCTGCCTTACATTTGCAGCTGAGGATTTGCTAGGTTTAAGGTAACCTAGGTTGTATAGATGATTCTATTGACCTGAAATTCTCTTCCCCCATTACCCAAATCCATCGAGATAAAATTTTCAGGTCACCTCTACTAGAATCAGAGTAAAAGGAATCAGAAAGATATAAAGCAAGGTTAAATCTTTGTCTCTGGGCTGGCCCCATGGCTTAGCGGTTAAGTGCGTATGCTTCGCTACTGGCAGCCCGGGTTTGGATCCCGGGCGCGCACCGACACACCGCTTCTCCGGCCATGCTGAGGCTGCGTCCCACATACAGCAACTAGAAGGATGTGCAACTATGACATACAGCTATCTGCTGGGGCTTTGGGGAAAAAAAGGGAGGAGGATTGGCAATAGATGTTAGCTCAGAGCAGGTCTTCCTCAGCAAAAAGGTGGGGATTGGCATGGATGTTAGCTCAGGGCTGATCTTCCTCACAAAAAAAAAAAAAAATCTTTGTCTCTGATAGACTGCTAGTGAGTCCTGGGCACTTCACACGGACCGTGTAATTTGATCTTTTCAGCAATACTATGAGGCAAGCATCACTATTACCTTTACAGTATAGGAGAGAAAACTAAAGCTCTGAGGGTTACACAATTTGTTCAGGTTCACTTGTCTAAAGCCTGGATCTCCATCTAGTCTATCTTTATCCACTATATTTTACTCTTTCCCTCTCTAACCCAGTTCTCAGTTGGGGACGGGTAGCCCCAGACCAGCTGATACACTTGAAAGAAAGAAGAGAGAGCATTTGAAAAAAGAGGTAAAGAAGTGTCCTGGGCTCCTGGAGCCCTAGAATTCTTATTCTTCAGGCAATAAGGAAGCAAGAGGAAGATATGGCTACTACTATCTCCATGCTTGCTACGTCTTCAATTGCCTTGAAACTCTTCTTTCCCTGAGTGTGACCCATTCCAATGTCTGGAAATGAGACCAACCAGATCAGCACTGTTCCTCTGTAAGGGATTTATTAGTTACCCACTTAAATCCCCCAGGCATGGGGATTCAGTGGTAAACAGGATAGATGTGGTCTTTCCCCTCAAGGATTTATATTTAAGAAGAGGGATGAATCCTTTAAATAGGTCAACAAATACATAAGAATTTCAGATTGTGAAACTAGCAATAAAGAAAGTAACAATAAAGAAAACAGAAATAGGATGGAGAATGATGGGGTGCGTCGAGAGAGGATAATTCAGATTTTATTTAGGTTACTTCTTGAGGTAGTTTGTCAGAGAAAAATTCTCTGAGGAGGTGACATTTGAATTAAGAGCAGCATGTTAATTAAGAGAGATTAGAACATTCCAG
The DNA here is from genome assembly GCF_020826845.1 of Diceros bicornis minor. Lineage (NCBI taxonomy): Eukaryota > Metazoa > Chordata > Mammalia > Perissodactyla > Rhinocerotidae > Diceros > Diceros bicornis. The sequence continues at coordinate 77,557,180 of NC_080740.1, read as the reverse complement.
GCAAAGAAAATAGTCAAGTGCAAATACCTCACCTGAGCATGAAGCATGGAGATTTCGAGGGAAAGAGAGGAGGCCAATGTGGATGGTCATAGTGAAGGAGCAGTGATGACTGATGTGAGACGAGTTCAGTAGGACAGTCTGATTGGTGGGAGCTTTTAGGGAGTTTGGGTTTCATTCTGAATGTAATGCCAGGTCTCTGATATATGAACGATATGATCTGATTTACGTTTTTGAAAAGATAACTCTGGATGCTGTGTGGAGAATGGATTTGCGAGTGGGTAGAAGGGTGATAAAAGTGAAATTAGATGAAAATAGCAGAAATAATCTTTATGAGATACAAATGAGATATATTGCACTGTAGACTCCCATTTCTCTAGCATAATCAGGAAAACATTTCAAATTAATTGATATTATTGACTAATTGAGAACTTACATTTATTTTAAATGAGTTATTTCTCTTTACTAAAAAATAAAAGAGTAAAATTTTACTTAGTATAATCAGGTGTTGTTGGGTCAGAAGTTACCTTAAAATCTTGTCATGTAGTTGAATTTCTTGTACAAAGCAGTGAAAAAATTCAGAGTGAGTTGGAAAAATGTGAATTTTCTGAATGTGCATGGAATTATTATGTTTAAGAATATCAGTGAGGCATTGCTGTTTGAGCAGAGAAATACTTTGAATTAATGTGGTTTCTGTTTAGCAGGTCTTTGAATTGGAGTGGCTTATTATATCCTTTCTGCTTCTCACGGCAGATGAAAAAGTCAGACAAAGAAAACATCTGTGCTCTCCAGTTAATGAAAAATACCTGGAAAACAACAAGCATGTCTATTCATGTTTACTAAGTGCTTATAACGTGTTAGGCCCTATTCTAGGTATATAAGGATGACTTCATGAAATTCTTAGAATAATCCTGTGATAAACTATTGTTTCCCCATATTGGGAGAGAGAGACCTGAAACTTAGTGAGTCAAATTAATTTGCCTATGTTTACATAGTTTGTGAGGGATGGACATAGCCTTTACCCCTGGCAGAAAAATTGAAAACAAAAATTACTATTAAAAGAAAACTTTAGGGGGCTGGCCCGGTAACACAGCGGTTAAGTGTGCTTGCTCCGCTTCAGTGGCCCAGGGTTCACAGGTTCAGATCCTGGGCGTGCACTGACACACTGCTTGTCAAGCCATGCTGTGGTGGCGTTCCATATAAAGTGGAGGAAGATGGGCACGGATGTTAGCCCAGAGCCAGTCTTCCTCACAAAAAAAAAAAAAAGAAAGAAAACTTTAAAGCAAAATAATGTCAATAATTATAAGCAACTCAATATCTGTCTTGAAATTCATGCCTTGCTCTAAAAACTTTATAATTCCAGGAGTGTCTTTTACTAGTTTGAAGGAAAATGAAACAAAGATCAGTTGGGTGTATGATCTGGTGACTAAAAAAAAAAAAAGGCAGAGAGAGCAATTAGAAAGAACAAAGACAGATAAAAAAGATTAGGTTTTATTCCAAATGTTTCTACAAGTATGCTATAGCTGCACTGCTCAGTTTTGTAGCCACTAGTCCCATGTGGCTACTGGACACTTGAAATGTGGCCAGTCCAAATGAACATGTGCTGGAGGTGTAAAACACACGCTGAATTTCAAAGAGTTAATATCTAAAAAAGGAAATATCTTATTAATAGTTTATATTGATTACATATTGAAATGTTAATATTTTTATATATTTGGCTGGATAAAATATATTATTAAAATTAATTTTACCTGTTTCATTTTTATTATTTAATGTGGCTACTAGAAATGTAAAATGATGTATGTTGCTCACATTTGCTGCTGGTGTTATATTTCTGTAGGATGGCACTGCTCTAGAGAATTTCCTCTGTTCCCTCTAGAGCCTGAGAACCTGGTAATATCCACAGAAAAAATGCTTTTCTGTTATCTTTTTAAGGAGGAGATATTTAATAGGTGAGTTTAAAGAAAGAAAAGTGCTTAAGGAGTTCCAGGGGATTGATTTTTATTTCCTTCCTTTCCCATGACACTAAATAAATTGTATTTTAGTAATATCATGAGACAAAAATGAATTTTATAAAGTTTAGTCTTTACGGTATTTACAGGTGAAGTAATAGCTTCCATTTTCACTTCAAGGTCAAAGATCATTCATGAAAGAGAAAACATAATTTCTAAGGTTGGAAGAGTTCTTGAGCTTAGGATCTTACAAAACTCATTTTGCTGATAAGGATAGAATTGAGACCTTGAAACACTAAGGAAAAAACCTATAGGATGCCTTTCTCAGAACATTGCCAAAGTAGAAATTTGATCTCATTTCTCATAGGAATTGTATGGAAACTTGGTCAAATAGGGTTCATTCTCTGTGGCATCTATCTGACCTAACACATTGTTTATTATTCATTGATCAAATCTATACATTGGTGTCATCACCTTACTTAGTGAACCCAGACTAAGAAAAAACAAAAGAGGTAAAATTTTAATTCATGTCTCTGCTTCAGGAACTTAATGTTTAATTTCCAGCAGTGGGAATTATAGTTTCAGTCACGTTAGAATCTAATTGTGCTTATTCAACATGCCTCATTTCATCTCTAGATCAGTTCAGAGTAGATTTGCCTCTGAGAACAACATGTGGAGTTTGGGGAAGTGACAAATATGCTGTTGAGGGATATTAATCAGATGAAGTTTAAAAGACATTTGCATCTGGCCTTAAAGTCTTTGGTCTGGAACAAATGGCAGACAAAATCACTCTGTCTGAAGTGTTGGAAAATGATCAGGAGTTGTTGTGAGTGACCAGGCATCTGTTGTATGTGAATCTCTTGTGCATCTGTCATTTAGAAGAGGAACATACTTTTAATTTCTGTTCAGCTCACACTTGGATATAGTTTACATTTCAAAGGTGGATTCTTAATCAGTGAGAGTTAAACAACTTGGCAGCATTTAGATAATTCCAAAACCTTGAGGAATCCTGTTTAGTTTTCATTTCTCAATTTTCTTAACTACACAGACCACAGTTTTGGATCTTTAGTTCATCCTTGGCAATACAAATCTCAGAAATAAAAAGAGAGTTATAGAACTAGCCATTCCCACTCCTTTAAATTTCTAGGTCATCGAAAAGTTTGATCAAATGTTAAACGTGAAATAAGAGATCTCCTCCTCTAGGAACGTTGTAGGAATAAGTAGTTTCAAGATGTTTTACTAGTAAAAAGAAGATGGCTAGAGAATTTGGTACAGATTCACATACACATTTGATGTGTTTTGAGAATTATTTTGGCCAAAATCCCATTATTATAACTTATTCTGGCTCTTATAGAGTGTAAGATAAGCTATTTTATTCATTGCAAGTATGTGGAATATTTAGAAGAAAAGGTAAGGATGATTTGTGGGTTAGCAAAGATTTTTTTCTTAATTGGATAAAGGTACTGAAAAGAAAGATTATTAAAAATAAACTACATTAAATTTAGAAATTTTATTAATCAAAAAACACTATTAAGAGAGGAAAAAAGGCAAACTATTTGGTGAGAGAATATGTTTACAATACATGTATCAAATAGAGGACTTTCATCCAGAATACATTTAAAAATGAATAAGAAAAAAGACAGATAAGCTCATAGAAAATTGGGCGATTGTCTTGAACAGGCACTTCTCAAATAGTCAGTAAATATATAAAAAGTTCTTCAACTCCCCTAGTTACCAGGGAAATGCAAATGACAACGACAAGAAATACGACAACACACCACTAGAAGCGCAAAAATTTAAAAGACAGAATAAATACCAAGCGATTTGATGAATTAGAGAAACTCAAATGTTCATACGCAGCTGTTTGGACTGTAAAATTATTCAACCATTTGAGAACCTCTTCTGCAATATCTAGTAAATCTGAACATGTACATAACATCTAACCCATCAATTTGACTCTGAGATATACACCCATTGAAGTGTATACATATCTTCATCAAAGAAAAAAGTGATCATAGAAGCAATATTTGTAATAACCAAATAACTGGAAATGACCCAAATGTGCTTCTAAGTAGAATGGATAAATAAATGATAGTATATACATGCACTGGAATGTTATCCAGCTAAGAGAATGAGTGAGTTATAATTAGATAACAGGGAGAAATCTCATAAGCATTAGATTCAATGGAATGTGTTAGTCACAAAAGAAAACATAAAATATGATTTCACTTATATAAATTGCAGAGAATAAATCTGATACACATATAGGAAAAATAGATATTGATACATAAAAATCAATTTTAAATAGATTGTGGATCAAACTATAAAATATTTTTAGAAGGAAGCATTGCAGAATATTTTAATTACCCGGAGACAGACAAATATTTCTTAAACAGGGCTCCAAAGGGCACTAACCCTAAAGGAAAAAAAAATCTTAGTTGGACTATCTTAAAACAAAGAATTCTTGTTAATTAAGAGACGTCATTAAGATAGTGAAAAATAATGATTCATAGTGGCGGAAAATATTTGCAATACTTTTATGCAAGTAAAGCTACACATCTAGAATATGTATCTCTCTATTTGAAGAGGTAAGGAAATAAAGATTCACTTATTTAGAAGGTAGGATTGGGCCGGCCAGTGGCTTAGCCGTTACGTGTGCGTGCTCCGCTACTGGTGTCCTGGTTCGATCCCGGGTGCCACCGACACACCGCTTCTCTGGCCATGCTGAGGCCGTGTCCCGCATACAGCAACTAGAAGGATGTGCAGCTATGACATACAACTATCTACTGGGCTTTGGGGGGGAAAACAATAAATAGATAAAATCTTTAAAAAAAAAAAAGAAGGTAGGATTGGCAAGATTTGATGCATAACAATGTGGGGTGGAAGCATAGTAAACAGTCTAGACCAAAGATCAGTAAATTGTTCTGTATAGGGCTGGATGGTAAATATTTTAGGCTTTATAGGCCATACTTTCTCTTTTGCAACTACTCAACTCTGCTATCCTGGCATAAAGAAGTAATAGACAATAAGTACAAGAATGGGTGTGACTGTGTTCCAATAAAGCTTTATTTACAAAAAAAAAAAAGCAAGCTGGATTTAGCTCACTGGAGTAGTTTGCTGACTCCTGATCTAAACCAAGTTTTAGATTTTGATCTTTGCAACTTATTGGACAATAATTACTGGCTTATAAATATCACTAGTTTATTAGTATTGTGGATATTTGGGGAGAATCATTGCATTTCAAAATTTCAAGGTTCAGAGGACAGAATTATGGGTAACATCCTCTTCTGGATCCCTAATATGGTTCATTTTGGAAAGTTCATTCTCCAACAATTATTCTTATGTAAATAAATTTATTTCTGTTTATCTTATCTACAAATAGTTAATACTTTAAAGGAAGCAGATGACTAACATTAATGTGTCTTTACTCTAAGAAACATGCAATCAGAGATGGCCCATGAAGCACAACACATTTACAAAATTATTCATCTCTTTCTGATAGTGGACTCCGAGGGTGTTATCTTAACACAGGTCATCTACCACTATATTGAGAAAAATGTATATAACTATGAATATCAGACAGTTCTGGGGACCCCAAACACATGGCTTCTACATAGTCAGTTAATCTTCAAATAGCCCATTGTGTAGCACAAATTACTAATAGAAAAATTTCACGTAGGGGAAAGATTTAAAGATCACTATTTCAAACAAATTTAAAATCTCTTTTTTCCCTTTCAAAGTAATAAAGAGCTATTGCTCAATGGAGAGATTTCCCTTCTGGCTCCGCTGGAACTCATAGAATTGGAACTTCTGTTAGAGTCTCATGCAATTTGTTTTTTATCTTCAGTAAGTCTAAGAGAAAAAGCTAGCCATTATAAGCATTTGCCACCTTTACTTATTTCTCCCAATAAAGTAATAGACGATAAACTAAATATATGCCAAAGGCAAAAGCAATGGACTATCCATCTCATTTCGTACCTCAAAAATTAAAAGAGATTAACACCTGCAGATTACACTGAGGTGCATTTTTCAGACCATGTTTGTCTGGTTTAACTAGATGAAAAGTTTCAGGTATTAGCAAGACCCAGTGCTGAATTCTGCACCCATTAGCTCAATTGTGTAGAACCTAGTGCCATGATTCAGTCCCGAGGGCTTTACTTAGCTCTGCAGTCATTTTCCATACCACTGCTTTAGCAAATCATTGCAGCAACAAGTGAATTTTGTGCTCAATCTGAGATGCCACAACAAACATCGGTAAGGGTCAACTTTACACCTGTGTCTCTTTGACTAGGTTGGTAACAAAATCTTTGTATATGGAAGGTCTCTGTTGCTGTACTTCTATAGTTCTTTTATACAAGTCTGTGTCTGTGAGCTAATAAGTGCCTAACACAGGATCGGGCACCTAATAAATATTCAGCAAAGAGTTTTGTAATAAATGAGTGAATGACATGAATGAAATTATCATCTTTCATTTTTTATCTACTTTATGAATAGTTAGTATATACTTCAGATTGTAATGGTGGACATCCCCATCATGATTATTCATTAATATGGGAGCTGAATTAGAGTCCTCAACCATGGCTTAAAATCCTAGATTCCAGTTTAAACTCTTTTTATGGATCATACTTTTGCCACCATATTTTTTTTTTCTGGATCTGTTTCTACAGTTTTAAAAAGAGAGCTAAAACATATTGTTAAAACGTTTCTGGAAGAAAATTTTTCCAAACATTTTCAATCAAATGACCTGAGGGGACGTTGGAAGGTCCAACTTTTGGAACGGTGGTCTTGATTTTGATTATATACTTTTGCAGGCATAACCAGTAGAGGAGAATTTCCTGCAACTCATCTGTTATTTCTCATCTTCCAGAGGATAAGCATAGGAAGAATTTTCTTATAAATGGGATACTAACATGGAGTGTCTTGGGAAGCAGTGAGTTCACCATCCTTGGAGTACTCGCATAGAAGATGGATGAACATCTGAGAGACACTCTGTAATGGAGTTTTTGACATTGTTCAATAGATTGACTTTTAAAACCTTTCCAACTCTGATCCTGTATTTCAATAACTTTTGTACAATCCTAAATCAATTTTAGAGCTTTCTTGGTGCCAAGAAATCTGGATCTAAAAATGAAAAAAATATATTTATCTTTATTATTTACTTACATCTTATGAATATATTTTCAAATATGTGGATGTTTAGCATTGTATAGGCACAGTTAAAAAGTGCCATCTATAACCATTCAAATGTTTTTTCTTGAAATATATCTAAATTTGTCTCTGAAATATTAGCAAAATGTTAATCCCAAAATAGTTTTAATATATTGACTTCAGGTTTGATACTAATTGGATTTTTAAAAAATAAAATTTCCTCCTTAACCTCTTTAATATAATTAATGGTTTAATAATAAACATAGAATTTTTCAGTGTGACTGCTAAATATTACTGCAACCTCCTCAGTGTAGCTGGATCTGTCTGTATTAAGAAAAATATTTCAACAAATTTAAGAAAAAAAAAATGTCATTCATTGTCAAATTCACCATGTGTGTTTACATTTCAGGATGCATGAGTGTATGAGTTATCATTATTTTTTTATGAAACATCCAGAAACAAATGGCCCTTCTAGTGATTAAGAAGAGAAAGACAGTTGGGCATTAAGAGAAAAACCAATATAAATTGAACCTTATCTAGAGCAAAGATCTTAGATGCTCATTTTGAAAATTTGGGTTCATTTTTCTACTCTAGCTTTATATTTAGATCAATTGTCTGTTGCTTCTGTATTATAATTTCTAAATTGAAAACAACCTGTGTGAATAAAATATGAGCCATCTTTTAATTAATAAATATCACTAAAACTTTCTCTTCCTGCCGTCTTAAAATATACATTTTAATTAAGTGATAATATATCAGGATATAAACCTATAGCAATATTTTCATTTCATATACAGCTTGATACTGCCTTTACAGAATCCCAGTGATCTCCACCTTTAGCAAACAAAGTAATAGTATTATCTATTTCCTAAAGAGTCTGATTCCATAGATGTTTTTATCTTCATAGTACCTTCCCTTCGCTTTGGGATCCCAGGGTCCTCAATATTAATGTAGTGCCTAAGAAGTACTAGGCGCATTCTAAGCACTGAGGACACAGCAATAAACAAACCAGACCAAATTCTCCATTTCTTGGAGCTTGAATCCATGTGTGTGTGTGTGTGTGTGTGTGTGTCTGTGTGTGTGTGAGAAAGCAGAGTGGCAAATCCTATAATAAACACACACAGTCAAATACACTCTCTCACATACATAGATCAGACCGTGGTAAGTACTTGAAATAAAAATAAAGCCTGATAAAAGGAAGAGATGGGGTGGGGGAGCTGTAATTTTAGATAGGGTGACTGAAGAAGGTCTCCCTATAAAGATCACATTTATATAGAGATCTTGTAGCAGATTGAGTTATTGGTCCCAATTCTTCACCTGTCCCTATATCCACATCCTTTGTTGTATAACTAAGCCGTTCCTATCTAAAGGAGAAGTCTGCTACCTTCGTCTTGAGTTTGGACTCAGCGATGTGACTTGCTTTGGTCAATGGGAAGTTAGCAGATGTGGAGAAAACAAAAGCTTGAAATGTGCTTGTGCAGTGAGGCACACTGTTTCGTGGCTCTACCGTTTGCATGAGAGCATTCCTTATGGGTAGCTGTTGTCCCTTCACCTGGAGCCACAGAATGAACATACATGGAACACACATAAGCTCAACTTACAGTGAGAAGACCAGTCTGCTGGGGCCACAGCTTGAAGCAGAGACCACCAGTCAAGACCAGTCTAATTTATTTGACCCCAGCCAATCCACACACATAAGAGTGAGAATAAAATAATGCTGTTTAAACCTCTGAGTTTTGGAACCATTTATTATCCAGCAATCGTTTGTATACAGATCTGGAAGAAATTGGAGAGGAGTAATGCAGATATCTAGCTAATAATCATCCAGGCAGAAAGAGCAGCAAGAACAAATGTCCTGAGGAGGGAGCATGTGTGTCGCATTAGAAGTAGCAAGGCGGATTGTGGCTATAGTAAAGTGAGCAATGGATTATTATTGTTGTTGTCATTGCTGTTATTATCATTGTTAATGCCGTCTAGCCAAAGACCTCCAGGAATGTACCTGTAGTTGGACAAGTTGGCTTTATTATTCATTGCAGCAAGGAGAACACACATCAAGGGGAACCATGGAGTATCTCAGCAAGAAGGTGTTGAAAAGAGCCTACGTAGGATCTGGGCTTTCGTCGGGTAATTGGAAGAAAGTCTAAAGAAATGGTGGTTCTCTCTAGATTGGATGCTGCCAGAAAGGGAGGGCAAGGCTATGGTTGGGTATCTCAATAAATATTATCTACAGGGAAGGAAGAAGAGAATGAGAAAAAAGTTGTAATTAGTAAAGAAGTAGCAGCCATTCCTTTATTTATGGGTGGCAAATTGACATTGTTTTTGTTTGTGCTTAGACAAAATTATTAAGTGGTCTTATTTAGTCTCGTTTTATCATCGTTTCAGAGTAATCTTGTCTGAGGATGGTATTTTGTGAGATTGTTTGTGTCTAATAAGAGAATAATATGGCCTACCTGTGAGTGTCAGGCCAACTTCTGAATGTCAGGAGCTGCGTTTTTTTCACTCTCTCTCATCATTATCATTATCAAGGATAGCCCCAGGATTCTGACTCCAGCCACGTGGGAAAGTCTTTCATAAAAATGCTCAAAACAGCATCAGCTGTCTACTACCACTTTGATTAAATACAAAGAGATTTAGCAGCTATACACACACACACACACACACACATACATACACACACTCATAAATTCTAAGATGACCTTATCAGTTTTATAGTTTCTTGAAATATCTGTATATCCAAGAAAGTAATTAGATGACCATGAAAGAAGTCACACTCCTCGTGTTCTGTAAATTCTCATTAAATCAAGATGTATGTGATCTATTAAGTTCCAGGTGCTGAGTGCTCAGGGAGTAAAATAAGGCCCCTTCCTTTATGGGGTTCAGAGCTGTGGTTACATTAAAATAGATTATTTACTGTCCTGTGACTGCTAAGCAAGTTTTAGTGTTGTTTCACAGTAAATCTATTTATAAACAGTATGCTAAATAAAAATGTATATCATTAACATTTCTAATTTAGATTACTAATAGAGCATCAAATATGGATTGCATCCCTCAACAATGTAAACCAAAAATTAACTAGACAAATAATAGTAAAAATCCATCAATTTTCCAATGTCACAGTAGTTAATAGCTGTGGGAAAAACATACACACAACACAAAAATCAATCTGATTTTTAAATTAAATTGAGTGATTAGAACCAAGCCTGTAGGTAAAATACACTGAGTATTTTGTTAATGTGCTGGTTAAAATATGACTACCTCTTTCTAGAGTAGAAGAGGACTAAGCCATCCAATAAGACTTCCTCTGTTCCCTTGAACCCTCATAAATTTAGAGGTTACAATATTCTATCAATCATTGGTAAGTATTCTTATACAAAATTTACCAATTTAAATTTTATTTTGTCCCAATTTTAACTAGCTATAACAAGACTAATACAAACCAGAGCTTATTAAATAGTTTATAATAACAAAATAAGTCAGTTAGGGAAATGCTATCTTGGGTAGCTAATGCGCTGGACATGCCTTCAGATTCCAATCACAATGCTCTGTATTGAAACCACCAGTTTTACTATTCAGCTTTATCCAGGAAAGAATAAATTTAAATAAAATACTTTCTTGTCTACAGGAAGCCAATATACATATTACTCAAATCTTATTTATTTCTGTTAATAAGTCAGAGTCTTAATCTGATGGCCCATACTAAGAATATTATTTAGGACTTGGATTTTGAATAAAGATAATTTGTGTCTGAAAACTCTCTATAGGTCTTCAGAAAATGGAGACCTAACTTTTATCTGTTCTCTACTTGCCAGGTCGGCTCTATGATACAGATGGTATTACCAGCGCTTAGGAACAGGCACAGAGAAAGATATTCCCCTGCTGTGTTGTAAGTCTATGAAGATATGCTAAAACTCAATGACTGGAAGCTTCTTTAAGGGTTCATTATACTTGAAGATCAAAGGAGGAGGTTTGTGGACTGGACCCATGATATTTGACCCATACATATCTCCTCCTCTTTCCCTCCCTCCGTTCCTTCCTTCCTTTAAATAATGCTCAAAAATTTCAAATTGGCTTTTTGGCATAAAACTCTAGATTTCTGGCTTCTCTTGTAGAATTGAAATGTCTCCTGCCCCAGGCCTGTGTTTCTGCATGGCTGCTGTCAGCCAAGACTGAGTGCCAGCTGCTCTTTCTACTCTGGACACCTTCACTCATTTCTGTTCCTGCCTGGCTTCTCCTGGATTTCGGTTTGTGATTTGATTCCATCTAATACCTTGCCTCCAAGAATTAAATTATTCAAGAGAGATACATGCTTTCTTCATATTCCTCACCTCCCTTTCCTCAGGATCTTGAAGCTCTAAATTCTCTATAAAATAATTCTTGATAATTTGAGTACATTTTCTCTGAATATGACTTCCCTGACTATAGATAATACCGTCTGAGTCACAATATCCTTCCTGCATTAAAGACAGATGCTCGGTCACGTAATTCCTTTTTAATGTTTTTGTGCTTCTTGTTCTCCTTCCTTTCAATGCAGGTAATCATGATTTTACTCACCCTGTAATGGGCTACGGTGTTTAATGAAATAATAGTGAGTAGGAAATTTATTGCTATTAGGCTATGAGAATCATTTATTTTAATACCCTACCTGGAAAATAGTTAATCTTGTTCTACAATGATGTTTTCAACCCCTGAAAGTTCAGCAAGAAAATGAAGGGGAGTCATGATTCACAGTGTAGCATAGAAAACCTGTGTCGTGAGTGTTTATATTCCAGCTGCCTAGACTAGCATTGCTAAGAGCCCCACAAATCAAAACAGGGGTAGGAAGTAGCAAGAGGGCTTCACACCCAAAGAAAACTTCAAGTGATTCAAAAGTTCCAGGTAAATGGTTCAAATGACAATCATATCAAAATATGTGGTTAAACATCGCCAGGGCTACTTTCTTATTTTTATGTTATACATACATATAGCATATTTATAATTTCTCAGTAAATTTACCAAAGTTATGCATGCCTATGTTTAAAGAGTCACATAATTCTAAACTTTTTATTCCGGAATTAGTATTCCCGCAATCATTCCTATTCCCAATTTTTGATACCTAGAAAAAAAGTTGTTTTTTTCTTTTCTTTTGAGAGAGACCATTATGTTTGGAAATAACATATGTATTTTGCTTCATCTTGGTTTTTCCACTTTAGGGATGTCTTTCCCAGTGTAGAAAATAAATTTTTGCTCCCTTCTTGCCATCTCTGTCCCCACCATACACACATAGACTTCTACTTCTCCATTCTTAATATTATAGTTACACAGTAATTTTGTTTAGGTCAACAATGCTAAATCTTTTACAAACATTTATATTGTACTTTTTATGGGTCAGACATTTTCTAAGCACTTTACAAATATTAATGCATTTAATCATCAAAACATTATTCTCTGCTCTAGGAGGTAAGTACTATTTTATGTATATTCTATAGGAAGGAAAATGAGGCGCAGAGGGGCTAAGTAAATGGGTGAAGTTCTGTTAGTAAATTGCAGTCTCAAAGACTTTGTTGAACTCCAGTCCCAAGGGGTTTGGCTCCAGAGCCCATATTTTAACTACTGTTATGTTGTCTCTCAATTGTCAGTGTTTATATTATGACCAAGACTGCTATTCTCAGCTAAACCATTTAATAAATTAGGATATTTTCCCCAAATTTAATAATTATTTTCCCTAAATATGCAAATATCTTTAAGTTTTTGTGTTATTGTTCCACTTTTCTATTTATTTTTGTCTGCCTTTCATGTTAGATGATCTCTTCAGATGTCTTTTGATCCCTGGTTCATATTTAAGAGTAGGGGCACTAAAACATCTGTTGTAATTTCTGCATATATGGAAGGAGATGCTCAGCAACTGTCATCTTTACTGTAAGGTAGTCTGAATGGGTTATTTCCTTGGAGAATCTCCGATGTCATGACTCTTTGGATTATTTTTATGTGTGTGTGGGGGGAGAGGAGTGGTAATCTGTAGTGAAGAGACTTCCAATCTCCTGCATAGCTGACAGCCTATCTGCCTCCAAAGGCCTGGCAGCTTTCTGAGGGAGAGTGGGAGATCTGATACCTTGTTGCACAGATATGGGCAAGGGATTTGGGAGTCAAATTACTTCTTAAATAGATTTTTAAGCCAGCTTCTTGTTTATAAGCCCATGTACCCGATGCAATCAATCACTAAGCCATTTGAAGCTTAGGGAATGACTTTCCTATTTCTACTTTAAGATTCAGATTTTTGGAACTGCTAAGTCAGTCACCATTCAGTTAATTTCCTGTTGTCTCAGATTCTGCACTGTTATTTAGGATATGTTCCTTTGTACACATCTGTATTCTGTCATTTTATTAAAATTTTAGGAAAGAGAGGAGTTAAATGGCATGTTTACTATGCCAAATTTAAGTAGGGGTTCCTTTTTTTTTCTTTCCAGAAAGATTTGTGAATGAATGTGACCAAAAATCAGCTCCAAATGTGAAGTTGTAAGCAATATAGAAACAAATTACTGCTTGACAGAGAAAGCATTCTATATTTTCTACTTCCGAATTATATTGGGAGAACGTGGCTCAGCTTTTGCCATTGATGGTCAAAAAATAGTTATATTTGGAGGAAACACTCCACCCTTCAATCTGGAAAGTGGCCATTTCAAAAATAAATTGTATCCAATTTATATTCAATAAATCAATAAAATATATTTGGAGGGTGTATCAGCAGTGAGAATCATCAATAAAACAAAAATATACACGTTTACCTGGTCACTTTCTTCTGAATTGTACTATAATATCATTGTAAAAAAAATATACAGGAGTCACTAAATTGCTACATGTCCAAGCATCATGTATATCCAAGAAGTATGTGCTTTGTTGTGTTTTATATTTAATGAAAAAAAAAAGGGGGGGGAGTTCCATTATTTCCAAAGAGATATCTGAAAATAAACTACTAATTTACAACAAATTCAAGAACAAATGAAGCTGTGTTCTATTACCTTTTATTATTCTTATACCTTTAGTTTAGTTCACTCTAAAAAATTATTTGGCATCCTTGAAAATGGTGGTTTCTAATTTTTCCTTGCTCTGGTATAAAAGTATTGTGTGTGACTTCTTCCCTTACTTATAAATGTGAAACAATTATTTAAAAGTATGGTTTTTGGTGTACTAGCCATGGAATTTAGGGCTCCCATACCACGCTTTGTATGCCTTTGTTTATATATTTGACATCTTTAAGTCTCAGTTTTCTCATTTGGAAATGGCTTGCATAATTCTGTGATTCACATGCGGATCACATAGTTCTTTTCTCTTGCACGTACTATAAAAGATTAAATGAAATAACCCATGTGCCTATCACAGTACTCAGTGTATTAAATATATAATAATTGTTAGCATTCATTATTATCATTTTCACTTACTTCAACTGGTTAATAAGATGTCGTCTGTAAAAAAATGATGTCCTGTCTTCTCTTTCTCTTTTTTTAACATCTAATTCTTTTTTTGTTATGACAAAAGTAAATGTTTTTGCTGAGGAAGACTGGCCCTGAGCTAACATCCATTGCCAATCCTCCTTTTTTTTTCCCCTTTTTCTCCCCATAGCCCCAGCAGACAGTTGTATGTCATAGTTGCACATCCTTCCAGTTGCTGCACGTGGGACGCCGCCTCAGCATGGCCGGACGAGTGGTGCATTGGTGCGCGCCCAGGATCCGAACCCGGGCCGCCAGCAGCAGAGCGCATGCACCCAACCGCTAAGCCACAGGGCCAGCCCCTAAAAGTAAATGTTTTAACTCTTTTAAAAAAAAAGTGTGTAGACAGGCTTGTATCTCCATGGTCAAGTTAATGTTTCCAGAAGCAGTGTAATTAGAGTCAATCCTGTAGCACACTATTTCTGACTCCTAAGAAGCATGTTGAATTTTTCATGGCTAAATTCATTTAAATGTTTGGTTTTAGTTATTATACTACAAACTTGGATTTCATCACATGGAGTAAACACGCAGTGTAGAGTTAATAGAAAAAAGTACAATAAACCTCACATGTCATTTAAAAATTGCAATCTTTTTCCTGTGTTAAGGTATGACCAACACCAAGATCAGAATATGTTAATGAAGGGGATGTTATTTGAATATTTACAATACAAATTATAATGAGTTGGCAGTTATCCATGAGGTAGCTACTCTTGCCTATCTGTGATTTTTCAAAGGATTTTTACAAATGGGCCAAATTCTTTCACAGCCCTGTGTCTTAGTTTGGGCTGCTATAAGAGAATATCATGCACCAGGTGGCTTATAAACAACGGAAATTTATTTCTCACAATTCTGGAGGCTGGGAAAGCCAAGATCAAGGAACTGGTTGATTCCATGTCTGATGAAGTCCCCTTTCTTGTTCATAGATTGCTGTCTTCTCTGTGTCCTCACATGATGGAACGGGCTAGGGAGCTCTCTGAAGTCTCTTTTATCAGGGCACTGATCCCGCTCATGAGGACTCCATCTTCATGACCTAATCACCTCCCAAAGTCCCCACCTCTGAATTTAATCACGTTAGGGGTTAGGATTTCAGCATATGAATTTAAAGGGATACAAACATTCAGTCTATACCACCTAGTATATCTTAATAGGAGGACTTAACAGATTAGGATGTTCCCTTAGTCCAAATTCCCAGAGGAAATAGGATGTGCCCTGTATTTTGAACCATGTGTTTCACATGGAACTACCAATTTGAAAGTAATTCAAGAAAGCAAACCACCCTTTGGTAGGGCCTAGTGAGAGGCATTAAGGTGAAGTGGCAAGAGTACTGGAGATAGTCTATCTTTTCCACTTATGTGAAACGTTGGGCAAATTATTTCATGTCCCTAAGCCTCAAGTGTCTTCATTTGTAAATGGAAAAAAGAAAACTTGGCCTATTATAGAACCACTATGAAGATTAAAAGATATAACAGATGCACAGGGAATAGAAATCCCTGCCCATTGCTTGGTTAATCTTTACAAGCTCTTAATCAGCCATGCATCATCTAGACAAGCCCTATTACAGTGAACAAAACATATATGTGTTTTTCTATATGTCCTCCATCGAAATACTGAATTTTCAAAAAATGCCATAGGAGGCCTTCTCTACTGGATCTACCCATGAATCCCTCCATCCATTCACCCATTCATTTATCCACCTATCCATCCATCCATCCATCCATCCATCCATTATTTGTCTACAGATATCTGTTTAGCATGCGATTTGTACTGTATCTATGGTAAGTTCTTTCATGGAATGATAATAATATTGTTAACAATAGCTTATTTTATTAAGTTTCTACCATATGTCAGAACCTGTGCTGAGTATTTTATATGGATTTTTCATGTAATTCTCACTACTGCCCTATGAGACATGTATTATTATTTTTCCCCATTTATGACTTTAACACTTAATCCTTAGAATCAAGAAATTTTCAGTCTGAAACACAACAGATTTTTGTACTAATACCACAATAAAGGGTAATAATAAAATACAGACAGAAGAGAAATTATTGAAATGTTCTGGTAATTTAGAGTAGAGAGGTAGCATTCATGTTTTAAAGTATAAATTAATGATCTTAAGAGAATTAGAATGTTAAAAAAATAGCAACATTATGCTGACTATAATTTAATCTTTCTACAGAGATTTAGAAATTACTTCAAGGTTATAGAGTTGCCTAGATCATCATTGCAAATGGTCCAGACTTAAGAAAAACTTCCAGTTATTCAAATTTCAGACTGTTTGAATTCTGTTGTCATTGAGACTGAACTAAGACCAGAATAACTGCAGATTTTAATTGATTAAGTCTACACTGAATATACTTGATTCACCAAAGCAAATGTATTATGCCTGAAACACTATAAACCATGGCTAACGATATCTAAAGTACTATTTGGGGAAGACTACTTATGACTATGATAGATCTTACAAATGAATGTGGAAGTAATCATATTGAGTAAAACATAAGCAAACTTTAGAGGCGAAGAAGAAATTAGAGATACAGAAAAAATAAAAGAATGTACTTGCTAGATATGTTTGACGTTGAAAACTCTGTAAGAGCTCACAGAAGGGAAAGCTCACCATGAATAGCACTATTACTACAGGTTATACAGAAGACATGGACTTGGACTAAATTGCAAGGAAAAGCCAGGCTATGAAAGTAGAAAGGAGAGAGAGTGGCATGGAAAATAGAAAGCCTAAGCAAATGCACAGGAGGGGAGGACGTTTGACATTTATTTATCCACTTATATAATCATTTCACAGGATTACATCAAGGCCAAACTCTATGCCAAGCGTATTGTTGTATGCTAGAATGGAAATACAGAGGTAAATAAGACACTCTTCCTGGTCGCATGATTCTTGATTTTAAAGAGAAACTCAATATGCATGTATACAAATAACAAAATGTATATTGTGTAAGATGGTGCTAAGTGTCACAAGAAAGATAAAAGAGGGCAAGGGTCTAGAAAGTGACAAGTGGTGGGGGCACGGTGGAGCATGACAGGTCAAATGGGTACTTAATGAAAACTGTTCAGTCAAGGCGACATTTGAGTTGAGACCAGAAGGAACTGAGGAAGTGAGTAAAGACTAAAGTAGATATTCAAGGAAAGAGCAGTCCAGACAAAAAAAATGGTAAATACAAAGATCCTGAGATGGAAGTATTATTTGGTAAACTGAGAAAATTGAAAAGGCTAGTGTGGTTGGTGCAGAGGGAAGGAGGGTAGGAAATGAAGTCATGGAGGGAAAAGATAGGGGATGAGAGCTGATCTCTAAGGGCCATGATAAGAGCAATGGGTTTTTTTCTGAGGGATAAAGGAAGCTATTAAAGGGTTTTGTGCAGAGGAGTGGCATTATATGCCTTATAATTTTTTAAAAAATTACTTTGGTGCTGTGTTAAAACTAGATGATCAGGAGGTAAGAGTAAGAGGTACAAAGTGTTGAGGTGGAGTGAGGCATAAAGGGCTATCTCACCTTGAACTGAGAGGATTTGAGGTTGCAGACACAACTTGAAGGGTAAGTTGAAGTCAGATTTTAAAGGCTTTGAATTGTCAGTCTAAAGATTTTTCTGTTTTATTCTGTAGTCAACTTATTAAAAGTCATAACCAAAACATATAATCCTATACAAAGGAAGGTGAAGAGACAACATGGATGAGTTTGTAGGAAGGGAGATCGCCTGGAACTGCGGGGGTCAGGAAAAGATTCATGGATAGTTTTTCATATGGGGACCTTCCAGACCTCAAATTGCATCTGACTCCTTGAGCAGCATCGTTACCATCACCCACAATACCCCCTGGTCCTTGAAGAGAAAGAAAGATGAGTCGTGGCCGAAGTCCGGAACGCAACCAGCCTCACTGGTTGGAGAGCTGCTCCACCATGAATCTTTAGGACTGGGCACATGCAGAGGATGGATGGTCTTGGCGTCTGAGGAAAGCTGCTCTGAAGAGAACTGAAGCACAACAACTGCAGGTAAGAAAAGTAGGAGACTTATTTTTGTCACTCACTGACATTTAGTCAAACCGACTAAGATCCAGCTGTGAAATTCTAGGAAATGGCGGCACCCCCAGGACAAGTCTTAGGTACAGGATATAGAAGAAGCTGTTCCTAACCTAAGGCATGGACAAAACCTAATCTGAAGAGGCAGAATTATGACTGAGACTACAAGTTACGTTGTCCAGGATACCAGAACCCACCTGGCTCCTGTAGCTATGTCCCTTTAGGTCCCCTGCATAGTGACATAAACATGATGGAAGCAAGGAAAAAAATTTGTTTGAAAATTTTATAATATTTTATGAACTGCATGGTTTTCCCCATGTCACGGAAGTCAGATAATGTCTTTTTTTTTTTTTTGTGAGGAAGATCAGCCCTGAGCTAACATCCATGCTAATCCTCCTCTTTTTGCTGAGGAAGACCAACCCTGAGCTAACATCTATTGCCAATCCTCTTCCATTTTTTTTCCCCCAAAGCTCCAGTAGATAGTTGTATGTCATAGTTGCACATCCTTCTAGTTGCTGTATGTGGGACGCGGCCTCAGCATGGCTGGAGAAGCGGTGCATTGGTGTGCGCCCGGGATCCGAACCCCGGCTACCAGTAGCAGAGCGTGCACACTTAACCATTAAGCCACGAGCCGGCCCCAGATAATGTCTTGATGTTACGTGGACCCAGGGAATGAGACTTTCTAGATTATACAAAACCCAATATTATAAAAATTTCCCACTTTTCTTCTAATTTTGTCACTCCAGCTGTTAAAGTGGTTGATTCTTTATAATAATATCAGCCCACACATGTGGCCTCTGCCACATTAATATTAATATTCCTCAATTGACAATATTTCATTTTTCTGTGGTATGAAAAAAATGCATTACTCTTCATATAGAGTGACACAATGTTAGAGAAGATGCTTTGAACTTTATGATGCTTGCACTCATAGAGAACAGGAGCAGAAAGGAACCAAAATCTATTTGGCATGTATTCTGTAACAGATACAACCATAAGTTACAACCATAAGTTGTAGGTGTTATTATTCCCATTTTACACAAGAAGGAGAGTGAAAATCAGTGAAATTAAATAATTTATCTAAAGCCACACAACTAGCAGGCTAAAAAATTGAAACTTAAAGAGTAGCTTGATTATCTTCATATCCCATACTCCATTTCTTTTTTCTTTCCTTCCTTTTTCTTTAATCCATTCATTCTTTCAATTAACCATCTATTCAAACAGTATATATTGATGCTCTGCTTTGTAGCAGCCGTGATTTTAAGAATTGGTGATAAGCAATGATGAATAATGTATATCCTCAAGTAGCACAAAATGTAGAAAGGAGTACAGAAAGTGAACAGACATCTAGAATATGCTGTGATAAGGGCTACAGTAAAGACAGACCACAGTTCTATACGGGAGAGTCCACCAAGAGAAACTTACAAGAGGAAGACATTTCAGCTAAGACTTGAATGAGGAGTAAAAGATATTAAAAGAAATAGAATATAAGGCTGTTTCAGGCAGAGGAAACAGTGTATGTAAAATTCTGTATATGAGAGAAATACAACTGTAGTGGGCGCCACGATGAACCATCCACATCCTTCTCTGAGAATGAAGTATGGAAACGCTGCCAGTAGCCAGCATACAGTTGTCTTTGGGAAGTGCTTTGACTAAAGAGAACTGCCTTGCTCAAGGTCACATCCCTTTCCTAGAGCAGACTGCATCCAATGACTGATCAACTTGGGAATATAGAGAGCTAATCACTGCTCTCCAACTCAACACAATTATGAAGGACAATCCCAGCTTCAGAGCTCTCCATGAGGTTAGCTAAGGCCTTCATTTATCCCTCTGTCCAGTCCTGCTTTCTTTCCTTACCTTCCACAGTTATTAATCCTAAGAGCTCTCCCAGACAAACCTTTTGCACATTAGCCTCCATCTCAGAGTCTGCTTTCTAGGGAACTCAATCTGCAACAGTAGCACAAATGAAGTTTTACAAATATAATAGTTAAATATGACTATTGTGCTGGAAGTGGGTAAGATGGAACACAGAAAAAAGTGGAAAAGGATTGTAAAAAGTACAACTAGGTTTCTGATCAGGTTTCTGATCTTGAAGGATCGTGCTAACTGTGTAACCTCTCAAAGAACAATGCCTACCAACAGCTGACCTCTGGAAGTAGAGCCCTTTGAAAAGTGAGAAAAATCCTCTCCACCACCCTGCTATTTGATTTCATATTACACATCCTTGTCGTGCATAGCACTTATCAACATTACAATTTTACAGTTGGTAATTGTTAATTCATGCAACTGTGAATTCAATGGGAGCAGAGTATGAATTTGTCTTGTACACCACTATAGCCTCAGAGCTTAGCACAGCGTTGGGCATGCAGAAAGAGTTCAATATAAATTTGTTGAATCACTAAATAAATGTTAGCCATCATCCATCCAAGGGCAGCACATAATTTTGAAAGGAACTTCCTCTAGCCAAGGGTGTGGGAATCCATTCCTGGAGATTTAAAACATGTGACACATCAAGATTATTGAAAGCAAATGCTATCTTATGTTTGCATCAAAACAATCAAATTCCACCTTTTCAGTGAGCATGCCCTTGTAAAAATCATTACATAGCTATATTTTTCACTTGTATCCTGAGAGGCACTGAATAGTTTCGTTATTAAGAATTTCTAAAAGGTGGAAATTAGTCTGTTGAGGGTCCTGGGTGATGAAGTGAGTCTATGTTTTGAGGGCCCATGTTTGGCTACAATATTTGATTAAAACAGCATTATATCTGTGATGACCAGGCCTTTCACTCAATAGACTTCATGAGATCTCTAATAGGAATGGTGGGTTATAAACTATCTGATATTGTTAGAAGGTAGAAACCTTCTTCTGAAGACTACACTACAGCTCTTAATTACAGATAAGATGAACCTGAGAGTTCTGAAGAATGTTTGTTATTAGGCTTTATAGAACCCATCATTGAAAAGGTGTGTCTCCTAGAAATGTGACTGTTTAGCTACAAACAATTCCTGTAAAGCGAGCACTTGGGACATCTGAAGTGGGTAGGTGATCATCCTATCATTGTGAGTTTATTAGAAAAGCAATGCTGCCAAAAATGCAGAGAGGACATAAGAATCCTGGCTCAAAAGGAGTTTTTCTCTCTCTGATATTATTTATGTAATTTTTTCCCCTTAGATCTGACCAGATTCATAATAGTTGCCTCAAATATCCTATCTATCAGCTGTTGGTAGTTCATTAAATGGGTCTTTGTAAAATCAAAATCACAAAGAATTAGCAAAGCCACTGAAGATATTTTTCCATGATTTTGTATAAGAATCAATGAGTTGACGAAGTTACAGCATCAGAATTGAGAATGGGACTAGGGACCAAAAATGGTATAAAAAAGTATCAATATCTGTGAAAGATATGAGATTTTACCCTACTTGCAATCTAATAAGCAAGCCAATCACATTTTTATAGATCATAGTAGAAGACACAAGACTCCCGGGTCAGAGACAAAAGACTACTACTCATGGCACAGCAGATGGTGTGAGTTTCATACTGGCATCAAATTCCCTTTGCCCCTATCTCCCTGTTCTGCAAGAGTGATGCAGAGGAGGACACAGGTGGGTGCTGTGCATACAGTGTGTTTTTGTCACTGCTGAGGAACCCCAAGTTTAACAAACCCCAATCATATAAGAAGACTAGTGGCAAACATTCCCAACTTTTGCCCTAAAGGGAGACATCATTTTTATTATCCTGATCTTGAAATAAATGTGTCCTCTGATCTATGAGGAGACACTTTCTCTATCTTCCAATGCTGTTTGCTATACAAATATCCTTGAAAAGATATTCTGGAACTGAAGCCGTCAATGCCTCCTCACAAAATGAAGAGAAATCCAAGAGACACAAGGATAAGTTTCTCCCAACAAAAGGATTATAAGCTTAAGTATCTTTTCTTTTAAAGATGAGTATATTTTTTTTTCTATAGCTTATATACTATGTGTAAGATTTTCTACTTTGTTTTATGAGAAAGACATGGACACATTAAAACTCAGCTATATAGAAAAATCAAGGAATCAATGAGCTGAAGAGGAGAATACAAATAGAATTCAAGAAATCTAAGTTCTATCATCCTCATCTCTACCCTCAGTAGTGAAATGTGAAATGGTTATGCTGGTACTGAAAATACTCCAATTTAGTGAACATCTACTATACACTAGGTAAGTATTTATAGGCATTATGTATTTTAGCACAATAATTATAAGAAATGCCATATGATACCTTATCTGTATTTAAAGTAAACAATGGGTTAATTGAGCTCAAAGATTTAATACACCATTGATATTTTATGAATCTTTGTCAAGGTCTCAATCTTTTTACTCACCACGAGACGGGATAGATAACGTAAGTCCACCAGAACATAGAGATAACAGGTTGCTATAAAGATAATAAAAGCTTAATGACAGTTTGCATTGCTCAAGCTGTAAAGCCTCTCACCCTCTCCCACTCAAGAAAGGATATCAGAATATAAGTAACTGAAAGTGACTTTCTTTTGAAGATAATTTCAAATCCACTCTAATTAAGTCATTCCCAAAATTTGTTACTTTGTGAGAAGTAGCAAATTATCTCTGGAACACCTTAAAAATGAATATGGCATATAAGTGAGTTGTCACCCTATAATTAAGGCTTTCCCCCAGCAAATAAAGAGATATAAAATATAATAACATAGAGCCATTATTAGGTAGAAACATGTGTGGTTGTGATTATTTGATATACACATTAAATGTCATAGCCCTGCAATGAGGTAAGGCCCCTCTAATGAGGTAGTATGTATGGCTAAACTTTGATTTAATCGTGGGAGAGGGGAGCAAGAAGTGGGTAACAAAATTCTAGAAGAGAAAGCTTCCTATTGAAGTAAACGCAAACATGCCAGATAGCCCTTCTTCATACCATTCTTCTTTCTTTCCCTCCCTTTGTTCAGTCTTCTTTCTCCCCTTCCATTCCTGGAATTATTATTATAAGACACAATTGGTAGTTGAGGCAGAGTAGAGTATTAGAGACTGAGTAGGGTAAGAAAGCTGTCTGTATAGGATTTCTGCACAGCATGAAGTTTCAGAGCCCAAGTGGGGTCAGGAGGCCTTCCAGGCCAGTCAGAGGCATTGGCAATGATTGAGGATGGTTATGTACAGAATGATTGATTAAATAAATATACATATTAAGGATAATGGGAGCCAGACATCTCACTGTCAGAAAATGGAATTACAATTACAGAAAGGGGAAAAGGGGAGCAAACTCTATGGTATGAAATTGAAACTGGAAGTTTATGTAAATATATAGTGGAAAATATAAAATTATAGTGGAAAAATATAAAATATAGCTTTTATAGTGGAAAAATTATAGCTTTTATAGTGGAAAAACCTGGCACAGACTGCCTTAGCCATGTAATCAAAGTGTACATCATCAGTGATGGGGCAAATTGAATTTGTGTGTTACCTGATATGTTTCAATGAGAAGAACACAGCATCACTTCTGTAATACTCTTCACAAAGAGGTGGACTTAATACTGATGAAGAGGAAACATCACAGCCTCAAATCCAGAGAAACTCTACAAAACAAAGGAAAGACTGAGGAACTACTCCCAACTAAAGGAGGCTAAAGAGACCTAACAAACACAGTGCATGATTCTGAACTGAATTCTTGTGCCACTGAGGACATTATTGGGAAGCTGGCAACATTTGAATGAGATCTAAGGATGAGATGGTAGTAATGTATCTTTCTTAATTTCCTGAGGTTGATGGTTGTGTTGGGGTTATATAGGAGGATGTCCTGGTTTGTAGTAAATACACACTAAAAGAATGATGGAGTGGTAGGGTCAGATTGACATCTTGGTCTTAAACTGTTCAGGGAATAAAATGTATCTCATATTCTACTCACAACTTTTCTGTACATTTGAGGTTTCTAAATATAAATCAATAGATAGATAAGTAAATAAATAAATGTCAGAGATATTGTTTCCACCAATGAAGGACTCACAGCAAGAACCATCTAAAGGAGACCCAGACACCTGGTCACTTTAACCATTAGGCAAAAGAGAGCATGTCTAGGGCTTAAGAAAATATCTGAGACACTGAAAAACAAATAGACAAAATTACTGACTTGAAATTTAAGTCATAAAATAAAAATTAATAAACTTTTAAGTAAACATATTACTATGTCAACCTCATTAACTGCTAGATTTAGTGTTTATAGAATTTTCACTACATTTGAAAGCAACTTGCAGGTTCAATTTCTCACAGTGAATAATCTCCCAGGCTTGTGCAATAATTGCTAAAAAAATCAGTCAACCATAAATGAAATGAGTTTCTCAGTGCCAAATAATTTCAAAAGTAAAATAACAAAATCCTTTCAAATGTTCAGAGCAAAAACTATATTTAATGTGGGATGGAGGTATATTTTTAACAGCTTTCATATGGTATTCAGTAGGGTCTGCAAAAGGGTCTGAAAATGGCCTTCCCACACCCAAATTAGAAGATGGTTTGATACCTATTAATCAGACAATGTAACTTTTGATCAAGAAGGAAAATTCTAACATCTCTCTTTGAAGAACCAGACAAAGTATAAGAGATTTGGGATTTTTAGAATGAACACTCTCTTTAAAAGGACAGATATCCCAAAATTATCCAGGTAACTGCCACATAAAAATAACTCACTTCCTTAGCCTCCTACTTCCCTATCAGCCATCACAATTGTCAGTGCCCTTTGGCCAAAGACCACCAGGAACATGCCTATAGTTGAACAAGTGCATTTATTATTCGTTGCAACCAGGGAGAGTGCACACTATGGGGAACCATAAGGTGTCAAAGTGAATGGTGTTAGAAATCACCTATTAAAGGGTTTGGGCTTTGATTGGGTAATTTTGGGGAGGGCCTAAGGAAACAGGAGTTTGCTCTAGATTTGGTCCATCAGAAAGTAGGAAAAAGTCTATGATTGAATATTTTACTAAAGTCTATTTCTAGAGAAGGGAGACTAGCATAAGGATAAAGAAGTAAAGCAATTTCTAAAGAAGTAGCAATTGTAAAGAAGTAGCAATTTCTCATTTTAACCAAAGGTAAGGGATGCCTAGTGCTGTATGAATTGTACAATGACCATGTTTTGATATCATTTTATGATGGTCTCAGAATGACCTTATCTGATGCTGATGTTCTATGAGATTTTTTATGTTCAACAGGAGAGAAACATGGTCTCGCTGTGAGCATCAGGCCCACCTGTAGTAACACCGGGGCCCAGCTGTGAGGGCCAGACAAGTTGTTAGATGTCAGTTTTCTTTCTCACAGTTCTGGTCAGGACCTGTTTGTTTTAACAGTAAAGATTTTGCAGCACAAGCTTCCAGCATCTTCTCTATTCACTATTCATCTTAACTGTTACCTCTGCTTTTAGTGTCATTTGGGAAGAATTAGAATGCAGTGGGCAAGAGCAGAGTCTCAGCAGAGTTTGACTGCCTTGATTGGAGATGAGGATCTGCCTCTTCTTGGTTCTATAAATTTGGGCAACTTACTTCACATTTCTAAGCCTCAGGTCCTTCAATTGTAAAATGGGATTAATAACTTTACAAGACTGCTTAAATGGTATTGGGTATGTAAAGTGCTTACCATAGCATCTGACAGAGTGAATATTCAATAAAAGCTCTTATAATCCCTCTTGCCAGAGACCCACCAGTAATCATGACCCAGACCAGCTCCTTCACTACATGGTGAATTTATCAATGTCCTGCTAAGCCCTTGATCCAAGTTCAAGTCAGTCATTCAACAAATACGTATTAATCTCTTACTATTTTAGGCACTGGGAATATAGCCATGAACTCTCAGGGATCTTACTTTCTAATAGAGGAGACTAGCAACGAGCAAAACAAGCAAAAAATAAATAAATAAAAAGATAAGCAAAAGAGAATGTCTATGGTGGCTGTTTAAGAATGGTTGATCAGGAAAGTCCTTTACAAGGAGGTGAATAAGTAGGAATAACTAGAAGAAATCAGCTATACAAATATCTAGGGAAAGAGCTTACCAGACAGAGGAAACAGCTGGTGTAAAGAGCCTAAAGCAACAAAGAGACAGACCTGTTCGACAATCCCCCAAAATGCTGTCATTTGATCTTCTCTTGCATAAAAATGGAATTTGAACTAGTCATCAAGAGTCTTGAGCATTGGAATTGATAACATAATAAGAGCAATAATGATAAGGAGATAGTTACTCAATTCCAAGCCTTCATCTGTTGTACAAGACACCATTGATATGACAACAGCTTTTCCGAAAAAGAGTAGAATCATGGCTACAACAAATATACACATTCATTTATAAAACATTCCACTCAGAGACACAGCAAAATGTGAGGGGGAAAATGTCTTTGAACCAATGAATTGCCATCATGTATGGAGTATTTAACTTACTATGTGCAAGTCACTGGGTAATATGCTTCACCAATATTATTTCATGTAATCCTGACAGCACCAATATGAAATACTCTTATCATCTTATTTTTTAGTGAAGAAACCGAGTCCAGAAAAATTAAATAACTTGTCCAAGGCCACACAGTGACCCAGAGTGGTGAGTGAGAGACAAAAACTGAACCCCGGTTTGTCTGATCTCAAAGTCTTTTCCCTCGAACACTGTGACCAGAGCAAGACTTTCACTCTCTCTGGGCCTCAGTTTACCATCTGTGGAATGAGTTATTTTAAATAGACATGAAGTCCCTCCAGCATTTATGTCTATGAATTTTTAAAGTATGCTAATTCGTAGACTGTAACCAAACATCCCTGTCTTGGAAAATCAATAAAGTTTGCTTGTGAACATCATTTGTGCAAATCAATTATTCTCAAACTTTAGCAGTTCCCAAACGGAAGCATTCAGCAGCATCACTTGGAGGGCTTCATTCAGTAGGTCTGAAAGGGGGCCTGAGAATTTCCATTTCTAACAAATTCCCATTTAATGCTGATGCTGCTAATTTGGGAACTCACTTTCAGAAGTACTGGTATAAATACAGGCCAAGCAAACCAGGTGAAATGTATTTGTCACATTAAAAGTAATAAATAGCATACATATTTGTTGTGAATGATCTGTTTGGGATTGAGACTGGAAACTTCTTTTTACTAAAACTTTTCAGAAAGAATGTCTCATTTCCTGATGTTATTTTAAAATTGACAGTGATTTTTTTTACATCTTATGTAACGGGAGAGCTTGGACTCTAAGCTTAATGATCTGACTTCTAGCAAGAGGCCTTTTACCATGTGGTTATGTGGTTAAGTATCTATACTTCAGGGGCAATCTTTTTTTTTTCCAGCACACATCACGTACCCATGTTTACTCTTCACTCAGCACTTACAATGATCTTTCTTTAAAATACGCGTTTTCAAAATATGTAGCTCCTCTACTTAAAAATATTCAGTGGCTTCCGACTGCCCTTAGGGTAAGGATACAAATTCCTTAACATGCCTTGTAGTTCAGCCTATTTCCAGATGATCAATTGTTTGTGTGCTCACAAAGCTTCAACTACAGAGGACTTCTTTCAAATCCTTAGACTTGACAAGGTTCTTTCTCTCCTTACAGGGACATCTGCACAAAGTCGATTGTTCAGCCAGCCTATATTGTCCCCACTGCTACTCATTTTTGCCTAGTAAGTTCCTATATTGATCCCCCATGTAAGTGTTTAATCTTCAAAGGCATCTGTAATTAAATATTTCATTGAATTATTTGGTTAATAACTGCCTCTTCCTCCAGCTGGCTCCTTAAATTCCTCCAGGACATTCAACACATCTGCATCACTTGTTGGTGAATCCTCAGTGCCTAGCACAGTGCCTGGCACCCAGTAGGCACAAAAATACATATTTGTTGAATGACTAAATGAATGAATGAATGAACTAAACCACACCTATGAACATATGAAAATCCTTGGAACATTCCTTTTGGGCTTAATAGATGTGACATTTTAAATAATTTTGTTATGGTAATGTGAATGTGGATTTATATTTTAATGCCTTAAGTTTGATTGAATTTCAAAATAACATCTGGAGCTTTTGGAACTCTTGAGATAAGAGCCGTACCTGCACATATTTGTCCTATAAATGAGATGGTTCTTCAGTCTTCTCCCCAGGGCAGGGTGACATAACAAAGTCACACTCTCTGGCTGTGGCAAGGATACTGCTTCTACAGAGACTCTCTTATTAAAATGCTGTCTCTCCACTAATCAGAAAAAGATGAATCAGAACACTTAGGGACCTGAAAGCTTCCAAGATGAATTCCAATTCCTTCTTTTTCTGTTAGCATGCAGCAGAACTGGTGAGATTGTTGAAGAGTCCCTTCTAAGGACCTCCCTTATCTCTTCTTGTGAGCCAACAGATAGGGACAAAGATCAATGAAAAAATGAAAATGTTTACTTGCATAAATGTGTACATACGTTATCCTTTTTGTTAGAAATGAAAAAAATTAGAAAACATGGACAGGACTGTGACTTGATGACATTGCCTGGACATAGCTAACCTAATTTTCTAGTAAATCTTGGCATCTGTAATTTTTCTGACAGAATCCTCAATGTTACTCTTCCCAGAAATTAGTTAGATGCCACTAAATATTGCTGATTTCTATTTGGTGCATAAAATGAACACAGTGTGAGAGGTCTCTGGATATCACTGATAAAAGAGCCTAGGACATTCTTGTTAAAAAGTGAAAATCAAATACCAGTGGGTGGTATTGGCATATCTTACTGCATGAAAGGTCAAAATCTGCTTCTTTCTTCAAACTTGGCTGAGGCAGTTACCTTGATAGCATCAAGGTTAACAAAAGACCAAACATTTGAATCTGTTCATTGTTTGAGTCCTTCTGATCTTCTGTTTCAACTTAAAAAATAATCTGAGTCAAAAGCCTTGTTTTCCACCATAGCACACTGTACTTAAGCTCTTATCATGAGCTCATAGCAAAAATAACTTGGCCTAAGAGGCCATTCTTGATGACTCTCTGTCTCACCTAAGTCCTCCCTTCATCATTATTTTCTATTTCAACCACTTGTATTTTCTTTATGGCACTAATCACACTTTTTTTATTATTTATTTTTCTATTTCTTTTTTTTTTGCTAGAAAGATTGGCCCTGAGCTAACATCTATGCCAATATTCCTCTATTTTGTATGTGGGTTGCCACCACAGCATGGTTGCTGATGAATGGTGTAGGTACACGCCCGGGAACCAAACCCAGGCTGCTGGAGCAGAGCTCACCAAACTTAACCACTAGCCCATGGGGCTGGCCCCCTCTATTTCTTTTTTTTAATCTTATGTCTCAAAAAAGTAGGGACCATGTTCACTTTTTTTTCTTCCTTTCTTGGTATCTACAATTTCTAGAAGAGTACCAAGTGTAGAGTAAGTGATCAAAAAATAGTGGATGAATTGATTATCTGATTGAATGATTTATTTATTTCTTCAAGAATATTGAGTATCAGCTGATCTACTCATTAAACATATGTGAATTATTAGTCTTATTAAACAGGTAGAAAACTGAGACTTATAGAAATTACATGACTTACCCACATTCTTTCAGCTCATAAGGGGTGGAGGTAGGATTTGAACCCAGAATTTTTTATTTCATGTCACTATTCTAAAAGTATTTTGCTTACTATTCCCAGTGTCCTGGGAAAGAGTGAAAGAAAAGGAAACGAATATTTCTTGACCCTCAGAGGATACTTGCCCACATTATCTTACTTGTTCCTTCGAACAATCCTGTGAGGAAGATATTCTTATTTTCCTTCTCTACATCCATGTCTTTCAGTTTTGGCTGAGGAACGCATTAGCCTGTGGAGTTTTAAAACATGCATATATATCCTATTTCCCATTCATAAGCTCTGGGTTTGATACTCAGTATCTCTATTTTTTTTTTAAGTTGAACAAGTGATTCTAATACTTAGTCAGATTTAAAATATTTCCCCATATGTGAACAAAAGAGGCTATTAGAGGTTAAATCACTCAAGGTGACATTGATAAGTGGTAAATCTAGCACTTGAACATCAGCCTCCAAAGCCCATCTTTTTTTTTTACTCCTACCATAGCACTCTTTATTTTCTCTTTCCTATTAAATTTGATCTCAAAGTACCCACTAGTCTTATCCTATAACCAACTCTCATAGTCATCTCGTAGAATCTTATATAGCCAAACAATTTTTTGCAGTGATTGTTAACCACACAGAATCTCTGTATTATATCCATGGACATGTAGATAAACCCAGATTAATAACTTTTGCCTTAGATGTTTAAATGCTCATAAATTCAATTTTCCCTGAGAGGCGATAAAGCAATATTTAGCTGATTACAATGTTCAAATAAGTATTCAAATGTTCAAATTCATATTCCTTTGTGCCTTCAATGTTTGTTTATTGAATATTTACAAATTTCAAGGCAGTGTACTAAGTACTGGAGACAGAATGATGAAAAAGATCAACACTGACTCATCCCTTAAATGGAATTGTATTACAGCAGAAAGACAGATATGGATGTCAGTATAATTGTTATAGGCACTGCAAAGGGATAGAGGGTGCCAACAATTATAGGGCAAGGGATTCTGGGGAATCAGGACAATTTCTATGAGCCATTCATTGCGTATAGCTGGGAGAGGGGCTGGCAATGGGAGGAAGGGAAAAGTTGTCAAAGTGATACCATGATTCTGGCTTGCACAACTACGGATAGATGGTGGTGCCATTTATTAAGCTGAGTAACAATGGAAGAATGCCATGTTTGCATGACAAAATGGAGAAAATGGCAAGAAGACATGTATGTATTGAGTGTGGGATGTCTTTGAGATCTCCAAGTGAGACTAGAAACAGACTTCTGGAGATCCATGATCTAGAGCTTAGAGAAGGGGTCTGAGACATATAAATGTAGAGGTAGTCAATACGAAGTGACAGAAGATGAGAAGCTCACCTAAGGGAAGAATACGGAGTGATTCAAGTAGAAATATTCAGACTAAGCCTTCAGGAATTCCAGTGTTTAAAAGCCAGATGGAAGAGGAGGATCCAGGAAAAGAGATTGAAAGAATAGATAGAGAGGTGGGAAGATGAACATGAAGGGTGGCATTGTGAAACCCAAGGGAAGAGTTTTTCAGGAAGGTGGGAATTTTTCACTGTGTTAAAGTTCTGAGAAGTCAAGAAAATGAGAACTGAAAAATGATGTGGCGGTTCCTCAGTGATCTTAGTAAGGGCATTGTAGCTTAGTAACCAGAGACAAAGTCAAATTGTGATAGGTTGAACAGTGAGTGGCAAGTGAGGAAAGCAAGAAGATACAGAATCCAGAGTGCAGATGGAGCGATTGGCTTTAGATAGAAGAGACACTCATTTTTTGTAGGAGGAAGAATCAAGAAGAAATGCTAGATTCATTTCCAATAATTTGTAAGTATGGGAGTAAAGAGAAAAGGAAATCTCTGTCTGATGCTTCTATTTTCTCTGTGTATAATAATATGCAATCTTCTGAAAGTGATGGTGTATTATCAGATAGCTATCGCTGAGTAACAAACAATCTGAAATCTTTGGGGCCCAAAATGGCAACAAGTTTGTCTGGGTTTGCTCATGTGTCTTCAGTCAGCTGCCAGGTCAGCTGCAGGCTGGTTGATCTAGGGTGACTTCAGCTAAGACAACTCATTTCCCCCCTGCCCCATGTTGTCTCTCATCCTACAGCAGGTTGGTTCAGGCTTTTCTAATGATGGTAACAGTATTCCAGGAGAGGAAACTGTTATGGACTAAATGTTTCTGTCGCCCCCAAATTCATATGTTGAATGCTAATCCCCAATGTGACTGTATTTTCAGATTATGGAAGTACTTAAGGTTAAATGAGGTCATAAGGGTAGAGCATGATCTAATACTAGCAGTGTCCTCATAAGAAGAGACACCA
Source organism: Diceros bicornis minor (assembly GCF_020826845.1). Lineage (NCBI taxonomy): Eukaryota > Metazoa > Chordata > Mammalia > Perissodactyla > Rhinocerotidae > Diceros > Diceros bicornis. The sequence goes on along the minus strand of NC_080740.1, from coordinate 77,524,696 downwards.
GAGAGCTTGCTTTCTCATTCTTCACTATGTGAGGACACAGTGAGAAGGAGGCTGTCTGCAAGCCTGGAAGAGAGCCTTCTTCCAAACATGACCATGCTGGACCCTGATCTCAGACTTCCAGCCTCCAGTACCGTGAGAAAATAATTGTATTTTGTTTAAGTCACTCAATCTATGGCAGCCCGAGCAGACTAATATAGAAACAAACAAAAAATCCACATATATCCTTTTTCAAGCCTCTGATTGCATTGAGTATGCTACTACCCCACTGGCCAAAGTAAGTCACTTATTCACCTCCAGAATGCAAGTGGGAAAGATCCCAAAAATTACAGGGAGGGCATTTATTGGAACCAGTTATACAATAAATCCAACAGAAAGTGGATTTGGATGTTTGAGTAGAATGGACAGAATTTAATTCATTCACTGTGGATCACAGAAGAACTTATTGACAAGAGAAGTACATTAGCAGTCTTAGCCTGTGATGAAGGCTTGGTTTCAGTTAGTAATCATGAAGTTATAGTCATACTAATCAACTTTGTGGTATAATTTTTTTCCAGGAATGCTAAATTACCAGACGTATTAGTCAGCTGGGGCTTCCATAACAAAATACCATAGACTGGGTAGCTTAAATGATGGAAATTTATTTTCTCACAGTTATGGAGTCTGGAAGTTTGAGATGAGGATGCAAGCATGGTGGAGCTCTGGTGAGAGCTCTCTTCTTAGCTTGTGGATGGCCACTTTCTCACTGTGGGTTCACATGGCCTTTCCTCAGTATACGCACATGGGGAAAGAAAGACGTTCTCTCTCTTCCTCTTCTTATAAGGCTACCAATCCTATTGGATTAGGACCCACTCTTACAACATCGCTTAACCTTAGTTACCTCCTAAAAGCTTTATCTCCAAATGCAACCATTTGGGTGGTTAGGTTTCAGTGTACGAATTTGGAGGGGAAATAATTCAGTCCATAGCACTAGGGTACAGAAGAGAGAAGACGTATTTTTGTTTGTTTGTTTTTCCAAGGATTTTTCCAGATGATGATTAAAGTACAGAAGTGCAATTGAATTTATGTTATTGGTTAGAGAACATTTAAAACACAAACTTGAAAATGGAGGGTAGTGAAGGCAGGAGGGAGATGGAGAGGAAGAAAACACAGATGCTGCAAGATTGGAGGTGCAATTCTTATAATAGTGGTGGTGGAGCAAACAAGCTGAAAAAACCTAAGCTAGGCTGTTAGAATTAATGATTTAGGGTGTTGAGGCGCTTCAGGGATGACGAGATTCAGAGTATATTCATGGACATGTATCATGAGGGAGGTTGAGAAAATATCATTGGAGAGGAGGAGGTAATGGAACTGAGAAGAAAATGTGCTACAAAGGTTGTGCATGTATGTGTTGGTATCGTCCACACCAATGGCAGGGACTGAGTGGAAGAAAGCCCATACAAGAGAGCATTGTCTTTAAATAAAAAGGAGTGACTCACAGAGATGTGGATGACACTGACTAGGACATTTCTCACTCCTCAATGTTTCTGAACAACAAATAGTGAGAGGAATATGCTGGGCCTTAGAAAAATTATTTATATGAATAACTATCTTACAATTTGCAGGGTATAGCTCCCCCATGAAGATCTGTAGAATGCAGCAAAGACAAAATACTAATGCAGAGCAATTAGGTACTGTTTGTCCTAATTGTTCTCTGAGTAAACGTTTTGTTTTTAGAAGCACTCCAAGAAATGAGATAGATCAGTTCATACCTCTGAATTTAAAAGCTGCATTCAGACAAACAGCTAAAGGACAAAGCAAGACTCAGGTTTCATGTCTTGCTATTGCACTATTGTTTTCTAGCCTTTTAGCTGACAGATGGCCCTTAAATTTCTCCTCCTGCCTCCTCCCTTCTGCTTTGCTAAGTCAATCTTCCATTCTTGCATCCCTGAGATCTGGAGGGGTTCAGCTGTCTGAGTTATTTTTCTGTGTGTTTATATAGCACCTCTCATTGTAGTCTTTTTGAAGAAGGTTAACAATCTTCAAGAAAGATGTTCTCAGTTTTCTCCCCAGCTGGAAGACGCTAAATTCAGAGCAGCCAAGAATAAGGGTAAAATTCCCTGTCCAGGCCTTGCCCTATACCCACTCTAACTTTCTTCACATGTTTTTTCAGTTAGAAATAATAGGACTTACTTTGAAGAGAGATGACTTCTGACGGAACTTTCAAGATATTCTATCTCCTTTTATTTCATTCTCTACAGTTGCACATAGAAGAAATGTGGGCTAAGGTTGTAAGTATAACATAAGATTTCTCCTCTATTAGGGAAGGAGATATTCTTTTCTCCTTTTCAATATCCCCTAGATAGAAATTGGTGTACCTTCTCCCCATTAATATAAAGACCATTATAAGGACCTCTCTAATAGCAACTAACTCATTGTTTCATACCTGTTTCCTCAAGTGGATTATGAGCTTTTTGTGGACAGAGTGCGAGTCTTAATCTTGAAATGACCCACAACTAGCACAGAGCCTGGCAATTCATAATAGCAAGAATTTATTAGATGTTATTATGTTCCAAAAAGTAGCTAAAGACTTTACTATTATTCATTCATTTAACTCTCTCAAACACCGAAAAGATAGGTACCATATTTATCTCCATTTTACAGATGCCAAGCTTGAGGTGTAATGAGGTAAAATTAACTAATTCAAGTCACACAGCTCTTGAGAGGTAGAACCAGAACTCAAACCCACAAGCCTAATTCCAGAATCTATGTTTTTCACCACCACACTATCATTCAACAAAGATTTATTTAGCAGGGTCTATGTCCTACCTCCTGTGCTAGTCACTAAAAATAGTGCAAGTGTGAGACTTGTACTAATGGGGTTGCAAGTACAAAGTATCTTACGTAAGGGAAAGTACAGGTTGATATTGAAAAGCATTATCTGTTAGGACTTTTTTTAGCTGCAAATAATGAGAAATCAAACTAACAGTGGCTTAAACCCTAAGGGTATTTATTGTTTACTTAAGAAGAAATTCAGAGGTAGGCAGTGCCAAGGTTATTTTTTGGCTCACAGTGTCATCAATGACACAGTCTCCTTTGATCTTTCTAGTCTACCTCCCTCAGTGTAACTGTAATATCTCCTTCATGGTTTTAGGATGCACCACAGCTTTGAATCAACATCACAACTGCAATTGCATCCAGAGCAGGAAACAAAGTGAGGGGGCAAGGTCACAAAGAGCTTCTTTTTCCTGATCTATTTCTTGCCAGGAAGGCTATCTTTCCTGGAATTTCCAACTAACTTTCCCTTATATCCCATTGGTTTGGCTACTGGTAGAGGGAAATAGCACTTCCATGATTAGATTAGATTAATCATGATAGGCATCCACACCAAAATATGACTCTGCTACTTACAAAGGAAGAGAAGGATAGCTGTTGAGTAGAAAACAATAATACCATAAAAGAATGCTAGTTGGATTTAGCAATTATTGGAGAGTTGGGAATAGCTTCCCTTGAAGGAAGTGGCATCTCTCTAAGATTTAAAAGGTAGTAGAAACTGTTCAGCAAGAATACGTGTTGGGGGAGAGAATTCCAGGCAGAGAGATAGTGTATAAAGCCCAGAGCTGAGAGAAACCTTGGCACTCTTGAGAGTATTAAGGAGTCTGTGAGTAGGAAGAATGCCTGGACCAAAGACAGGTAAAGATAAGTGATGGGAGAGAGCCTCAATGGGCAGTCAGGAGTCAGATTGTAGAAGACCTTCTATGTCAGGACCTTCACGGTTGGGGATTTCATATCAAGCTGAATGGAAAGCCATTTAGAGTCTCAGAAAATAATTACTGAATAAATGTTGAGCAAATAACTGAAGACAATATTAATAATATTTATTATTACTATAATATTTATTAATAATAAATATTAATATTTACTTATGATGATGATGATGATATTGAGGCATATCATAAGAGATTTCAGTATCTGTATACTATCATTAGTTTTTCAACACATATTTCTATCCAGTCCTCTTAAAACACATTTTATTCTGTGGCTCTTATGTAATACGATATGATAAACACTCGGGAAATTTGTAAAGGATAGAGTCCAAGGCTACTTTAAAGACAGATCTCTGTTTTTATTTTCTCTGATTTCCTGCTAAAATACAATAGGAAAACTTCAATCCATAGGGAAGTGACAGGGGAAAGGAGCTCTGATGTGATCCAAATAGGTCAGCCTCCTGGGGCAGAGAGCAGGATGGAAAGGATGCGGCAGGGCTGGAACTACTGAGAACTTGAGGGTGAGTGCCTTATTAAATTTGTGCTCCAGGTACCTTTCTGGCTCCATCCTTGTCCTAGCCCTTGGATTGGGAGTGAATCTGGATTTTCAGCTACTTGTAGCCAGAAATATCCTCACTAATGGAAGACATTCAGCAAACCTGAGTTTGAATAGTTTATAGTTGTGTGTCTTCAGCTGAGTTACTCCATCCTCTCTACACCTTATTGTCCTCACCTATAAAATGCAGTTGCCCTGAAGGGTCACATGGAACAACTTAGGTAAAATGCTTAGAATGGTAGATAGAACACTATCATTATTATGCTGGGACAATAGTAGACTATTGGTATTATGCCAATGATGGATTGAAATTAGATTAAGTTTTTACTCAGGCTTGCTACGTCTTTGTCTTCCTTGAAACTTGATGTTTTTCCAAGGGGTGCAGGTCACAGTGGGGATTTTAAGCCACTAAAGCAAGTAGTGAGGAGAGATACTTTGGAATTGGGGGGATGTCATCATCGATATTGTCCAAAGATATGACATGTCCAGTTTCAGTAAATATGTATTGAGGTGGTGATCTAGTTACTCAGGGTGATGGAAAGAGTAGGAACATATTATCTGTCCACTGAGACCTTATAGGCTAATTATTAAACGTTTGGAAAATTATCCTATGTGTTAATGAGAAGTAAAGCTGTGTTCTCAGAATTTAAATTCTCCTTTGAATTTTTCTTCACAGGGCCAAAACGAGGAGTTTTAAAGCATGAAATGATTAATGTCAGCCTATACCAAAATCAAAGTCCAAGATTTATAACATTTTCCAAATGAATAGGAGAATTTGGGGATAGATTAATGCATAACGTAAGATGCAGCCTATCAAAAAATTTTTGAAGAGGAATTAAAGACTATACTATAAAACACGTAAAAATTCCATAATGTTCTATCATACTGCTTTGGCATCAGAGAAAAATCCATGATACTTAAATAAGTTAGCTAAGAGTGCAGAGTTGGTGGAAAATACTGTTACCATGGCAACCAGATTTGAGATTCACAAGGTGGGTTTTAACATAGGCTCCTGTGTTGGGAATGAATACACGCAAGTAATTAGATAGCTAAATTGCTGAGACAGCATGTGAGAAACATAAGTGTATTTAAGGAAAAATCTCTCCCAAATCTAAATCATCACCAGTTATAAGCAGAATCAGAATAATACCAGACTGCACTGAGCATTGACTCTATTTGAAACTGTTCTATGTGAAGGTTTAGCTTCTTTCCTTTTATCTAGAGCTACAGTATTGCTTTTTGAGATTGTCACTGAATTACATAAAATGTGACTATCCAGAGAGTTTCCTTATGGAAAGTGTTGGAATAGATGATGTTTCAGTATCCTAATTAGATGGATGTTGTTGGTTTAGAACTCCAGACTTTAGCAGTAGTTTGAAGAGGCCTTTTTCATTCTTCCTCAATAGATTTAAATGTTGCTCTCTCAGTTGCTGGGTATGTGTCTTAGGCAGGGGGTAACTTGGGACAAGTGTGAAATACCTGTTCTAATTAGCTTAAGATTAACAAAAAAGACATTTATCAGAAGTCAAGTGTTAGCACATGGACTTCAAGGCAAGGAAGTGCCGCCATATCTTAATAATTGTTTGGATTAGAACTGGAAAATCGTCTGCAACTTCGTAGTCTCTCTCTCTCTCTGATCATTATTTTGTCTCTTCTGTACATTCCTCTCTACGTTTGCTTCATTATTTTTTCTCTGTTGCCAGTTTTTTCTTTTTTTCTTTATTTTGCTCTACATGCATATGGGCCCAATGTGGTTGTGCCATACTAAGATCTACATTATACTCCAGTTCAGGTACCCAGTAGATATTGTCTAGGACAATGGTTTCCAAAATATTTCTTTGTAAGATCTAGAGCTATGGGTTCCCTGTGCCAGTCCAGACAGCCACAGATAAAAAGAGCTCATTGATCAACTCTCCTTGCTGCTAGTACATCTGGGCTACAGGCACGAGCAAAGCAACTCACCTACTCCTTCAGCCCCATGCTGCTGCATGGATGTGGCCACTGACTCCTGCTTAAAACACTGTTACTACTCTTGCTTATGGCTATTACCTATCAATTCAAAATAGAATGGCCTGTGGGCAATGAATTCTGTTGCTGGTATCTGCAGACCATGCCAGAAACTCCCTAAAAGGATATTGAAACCTAAAAGTGATCTCCCAAGATCCCACTCTGCCAAAATAGAAATCATAGCCATGTTCAAGAATGGGCAGTAAGCTCACCTCCACATTGCAGCACCCCAGGTTTAGAAAATTATTGGCACCTGTGATACTAAAGAGTTGTAATTTCATCAATGAGCTATTGTTGATGCATTCGGATACACTTAATGAAAACCATGGTAAGAATTGAACTAATCAACTCCTGAAAATATATAGACTATTTTGATTATTTTTGATTATTTCTTATTATGTTTTTTTTGTGTATGAAGTCAAATGAAACTACCACTGATGAACTCAACTGTGTACAGCACTGAAGAGGGTGATTCACTGGAGAATACCTAGAAGACTTTGTATCTGTCTCTTCTGGCTGGAGAAGGAGCCTCTCCTTTCTTTTCTGTCATCCAGGTCTCAAATGTCTCTCATTAACAGATATAAAACAAGAACCCTGTTGGCAAGTAGATCTGAACCGCAAGTCCATGCAACTGATCATGCTCTAAGGACCTGATTAAACTGCATTTTAAATATTCCACTTCAACTGGATGATAAAGTGCTGCTGTGAATTTCCACTTTACAGCTTATTGACTATGATAGGCAGCGCAGATTGCATAGTCACTTGATGTTCCACAGTCACAAGTTCACACTATCAAAGTCCAATGGTAAACCAGAAGCCTTTGCAAAAGGAGAATAGAAGTTTGCAGAACTCACGACTTTGCTTCAATACCTACCAATGTGTACTTTGTTTTTCTTATTGGAACTGGACAGAGGGTCTATAGAGCGTCCACAACTGCCACCTACACTTTTGGTGTCATTGCATTTAGTGAGTCATACAGCCAAAAGTGAAGAGGAACTTGCTCTGTAGACTAGACCAGCTGCAGGGCTTTTGTTAAAATGAATAAAGATGTTAAGAATCACAAGTAAATATGATCAACAATTAATATTATTCCAATATATTTGAAAATGTTAACAAAATGCCAAATTTCCTAGAAAATTTTATAATGTACCAAAACTTATTTCAGAAGAAGTAGAAAACCCAAAGTAGACCAATTTTAATTCAAGTGATGGAATCATCTGTTTAAAAAAATTTAAGAATATTGAAAAAATCAATCTATGTCCAGAGGTTTTATAGGTGAGTTTTACCAAACCTAGGAACAGATCATGTTCATTTTATAAAAAATTAACAATTTATTCCAACTACTCTAAAAATAAGGAATATTCTAGTTCATTTGTGAAATTATAATAGTTTTTATATGAAAACTAGATAAGCATGGAATGAACGAGAAAAATTATAGGGCAATGTCACCTAACATACTGAGAAACACAAAAACAAAACAAATAACAAACAGAATTCAGTAATGCATTAAAATACAGGCTTTATGAGTGAGATCAGACTTTGCTTTAGCCTTAAACTGTAAAGGCAAGGTATAAAAGAACAATTCATTTAAGTATTCTCATCCTAGTCTGTACCACCATATAATCCCTATGTTTTAAAATATGCCATCCTATTTTCTGGATGCCTATCCATATCTCCAATAAGGGAGCAATACAGGTTTTATACTAAGTTATTATTCATGTGTTTTTACCCTAGCCAACTCAATTTCATTTTCCATGATTCTGTGTAGGAGTAACACTTCAGTATTTCTCACCAACTTTTTGACTTTTTGTTTGTTCTCTTGGGTCTCTTCCTTAGCAATTACACACTCCAGAATTGTCCCTCTGTTCTGTGCCTGAATGATTTATATCTAAGGGCAATACATTCTGGCAAGATTCATCAGGCAGGAGAAATGCTATTCCTCCAGAAGGTAAGAAAAAGCCAGTTGTGAAAGCAGAGCTAGTTATGGAGAACTGATAGGCAATGGACTTTTTCAGGAAGACCACCTTTAGGAAAGCCTGCATTCAGAAGGTAAGGATCTGGATATATATTTCTTTAAAATCATACATGCCATAAACCCCCTAGAAAGGCTATGTGTGTGCATCTTCAAGGATAACTTCCTCAATTTGAAGACTGATGTCTGGACTAGATTGGTGCTTCAAATAATGTAGCGTGTGGATCACGTGCCCTAGAAATACATGGCATGTTTATTAAAAATGAAAATTTTAGAGATCTAGCTCCAAACTTGATCCATAACTCTAGAGATGGGGCCATGGAATCAGGTTTAATGCTGTCCAGGCGATCCTGATGCAGGCAGTCTGCTCTAGTCCAAACACAAAAAAGCAATATAAAAGGTACTGCAATCTTTCCCTACCTCTCAATACACATAAAAGGAAAGTCAATTCATAACTCTCAGCAATATTTCTCAAATATTCCATTTTTTCTCCCCAACTCTGTCATAGCCAGCCTAACTCTGCTCCTTTCATTCACCACTGACGTCTCCCACCACCCAGAAAGCACATCAAACAAACATGCCCATTCTTGGTGATGTGGACCTCACAGCGTCCTTCCGTTTCTTCTCTCAACGCTTCTTTCCATTTTTATCTCTCAGTTCTATGAGAGTTGATCACAAATGCCCAAGAATCAAGAAAACAAAAATAGATTTGCCTCCAAGGGCAGACAACAGGCAGATGTTTAGATGTAAAGGGTATTGGCTTTAATACCTTCCTCCCAGCTCCAGAAATTTCAGTGACTGGAGAGCAACCTCTTGGAAGAAAAGGTACAGAGATACTAGGAGTGACATGATCAAAAGAGTTAATATATGAAAATTCACAAGTTCACTATACCTTTCTAACTGTCCTCCACACACACATAACTCCATGAAATTATGAGAGAGAAGTTTTTTTTATTGCTCAAGTTATAAGACTTGGATTTTCCTCTTTTTGATCAGAGCAATGTGCAGAGAGAAATAAAGGAAACTCAGTTTGGAAAACTGGATTCATTTATATCTGAATTGACAGAGTTGTCTCCCGAAGAGGAAAATAGACATGGAAAGTCTTGCAGACTGGGTTCCCTGGAAGCATTAATTGAGACTCAGACTCAGGATCTAGTACAAGAGGTTTATTAGGGTCAAAACCATGAAAGGAAAGGGGAGAAGGCAGGATTGGGCAAAGGGAGAAATCTAATTCTGTGTAGGCAAATCTGACGAAGTCTCAGTGAACCCCGTTGGGATCTCTGGGGCATACATGGACAGACCAAGTTGTCTCACTTTGGGCCGAGATGGCTGGGGCAGGGCCTTTATATCCCCACCTCTCTCAAACAGCAGATGTGAGCCCTGGGAAAGGGAAGATCTGGGAAGAAGGGATTGCTGCCTGAAGCTGAGGCAGCCCCTGAGTGAGCCCACAGCTGAAGGCTGCCCACTGACACACTCCCCCAACTTGCTTGCAAGCGCTTCCATGAAGTGGGACCTGAGTTGTGCATCTTCAAGTCCGTACTGAAAAGGAGCAGCAGAATGAAAGGAGAGAGACAGAGAGAAAACCAGAAGGGGTGTTGAAAATGGAGATATAAGAGCAATTTTGGACAAGGGCATGAGAAATGGAAAACGTAGCATTCATGCTGGAACGCCTTTGACTTAGGAGAGAGAGATGATGAAACAAGATGCTAGGATCGTCTGTGCTCTGTTCAACTTAATCCCCTTTTGACATTTGTTAAAAAGAGACTTATGTCAACATTTAAATCCCTTTTCCGTTCTTGTTGGGTCGGTGATAGTGGGCCTAGGCTAAATTCAGGCTTTCTACGGATAACAAATGGATTGTCACTCCCTTGCTTAAAACTCTTCAGTGACTTTTTAGGATCCTGACGATATAATCCCTACTTCCTGAAGTGGTAAACAAGGTCCTGCAGTTGTCCCCTTTTGTCAGCCTTTACATTCTCCTCTCCTCACAGTCTACCTCCTAGCCATGATAAATGCCTCCCTGGCGTTCTCTCTTCCTTCCCGGCTTTGCACACCTGCCTTTTACTCTGTTTGAATCACTTCTCCTCATTTAGTTTTCTCAACCTCCAGGTTTCAACTTAAACACTACCTCCTCAGGGAGCCTTCCCTGACCCTAACATCCCCCATTAATCTCTCTATCACAACTATATTTTCCCCTTCAAAACATTCATAGTACTCCAAATTATTTATTTATCTCAATTCCTACATTCTCTGAGAGGCTGAAAATTTTATGAGGACAGGGAGGCATCTGTTTTGTTCATTGCTACAGCACTTCATGTGGGAAAGGATGGTTTTTAATGTTAGGATTATCAGTCATAACCAAGTGCTCATGGTAGAGGATTCTTAAAAAGGCAGCTGAAATATTGATAACAGAACTAAATTATTAGTACTTTGGGTGGAATTTGCGTAATTATTATAATAATTACCATCATAGTTAACACTTCAATGATGCTTACTCCATGCCAGGTATTATTTTAATTCTCACAACAATCTGGGATAATCCATTTATGCAGAATGGATATAAAAATCCATTGTATCTATATTTCTTCAGATGCAGAAACTAAACAACAGAGAGGTTAAATAACTTTCCTAATTTTACACACTTTGTAAGTATTACAAAGATATGAACTCTGGCTCCCAATCCAATGCTCTTAAGTAATATTCCATTCCACCATTTTATATCTGAGTTTGCCATCCATAATAACCATAGAAAGGGACAATACTTCCTCCTTATGAAGATTTGTTTTAATTAAGAAAGTAGAGGGTATATAGTTCTATGTTTTTTCCTGCTGAAAAGTAGACTCCCCTTTCCATTCACTCTCATGTCTGAATGGGCACTTAGCAGGTACTCTGGTCAATTGTTAGTTCTGTCTGCCTCCTCTCATTCACAAAGGGAATCTGCAGAGAGTATCATAATTTAACTTTTGAAGTTACATAGTGTAGAGATTGAATGAGTGGGCTATAGCAGAGATTGACTTGGGTTCAACTGTCTCCTATTTTTAGGCAAAATACTTTTGAATCTATTTTCTCATTTGTAAACAGGGATAATAATGATAGCCTTACTTACAAGGTCGCTTGAAGGATAAATAAGCACAGTACTTGTTACAGAGTAAGTGAATGGCAGAGAGAAGAAAGCCCATTTTATTTCGCTACTCTCATCCAAAATGTTTCCATGCTACCTATTATACCAGCTTAGAACTGCTGGTTCTAAACCAACAGTAGCTAGTTTGATTTACGTCTAGTCAGTTGGATAATGGAATTTGAATAAAATTTATCCAACTGATCATTACTATGGTTCTATTGGCTTATGCTCCTAAGTCTATGGTTCAAGATTATAGTAACTAGGCAATGCGCTTGCTTCTCATGCCCAAGGTAAAAGTAACCAAGGTTATCATAACTGCTTACTATTCACCCCTAACTGGATGTGAATCTAGTGTGGAACTTTGGAATTTCACCAGGTCCTGACTTGGTTTTCAAAAGTATTTTAGTCTTTTTATACTGTAAGCCCCATATGGTTTCCTCAGTTCTGATCTGTTCAAGGCCAGCCATTCTCCCGTCAGAGCCCATAGCACACGTTGCCAATCATAAAGGTTCTCTTTCCAGCTGAGCCTTAACAAGTCCTCCAAATCCTTCCCAAGCAGCCGAACAACTGATTGGAGTTGGCCAGAAAACTACTTGTCATTCCAGGAATGGGAAATCAGAAAAGTGATGTGAGTAAGGGCTAGAATAATTGGGTAAGGCTTTACGCATGAGAACAGACTTTGCTTTAGCCTTGAACTGTAAAGGCAATGTACAAAAGAACAATTCATTTAAGTATTCTCATCCTAGTCTGTACCACCATACAACCCCTATGTTTTAAAATATGCTATCCTATTTTCTGGATGCCTATCCATATCTCCAATAAGGGAGCAATAGAGGTTTTATACTAAGTTATTATTCATGTGTTTTTACCCTAGCCAAGTCAATTTCATTTTTCATCTCCACCACATATAGGGATGCTCATTACCAAAGATGAGAAAAAGAGGAATCATACATGGCTTGTGCCCACTGATTTCTAACGTCCTTTCAAGCAGACAGCTCATACTTTCAACAGTTGGAAATAACAGAAAAGAGAAATGAATAAGAAAGTAGACAAAATATGGGACATTGGGAAGGATAGATATTGGAGATTTTAATTCTGTGCTTCTTAACATTTTAAGATTTTCATTTCTTTCTGAAAAGTTGATAAAGATTCTTGACTCTCATGCCAAGAAAGGCACGCCTGTTGAGACATCTGAAGTTCTGTATATGATCTCACTGACCACTGGAGATGTCCATGGATCACAACATAACGATTTCTGTGCTAGATAGATTGTGACTTCCCAGAATAAGAAATCAGATTACTACTCACCGACATCTGAACAAGGGTATGATTTTTCCAGAAACAGCGTCTTGTGCCACATGTTGGATTCTGAATGAGCCAGAGCTTCCTCAAACTTCTATTCATCATCTTAGAGCACTGTTTCCCACATATCAGCTATTTGCATTCCACTTTCATGGTTTTACTTATATCTATACAAAATAAAAATATTCTATAATTTAAGATTTTTCTTTAAATTCACTCTCCAACAAATAACTTTATATGAACTTTGTGTTTCTACAGTGAATGTAAAATAAATATAACTTCTATATAGATTTTCATTCCCATGATGATCCTAAGAAAGAGAAATTATTATCCCCATTTTATAGATGTGGAAACTGAGGTTGGAACATTAAAGCAACTTGGATAAGTTCCCAGTGCTAATAAGTGGAAGAAGTAAGACTCAAATACAGATCTAACTGGCTTTAAAGCTTCTGCTCTCAGCCACTGATTTTAGTACTTCTTATGTTTTCAGTAGGCTATAAAACATGAGATGTATAAATGGAGAAATTTAAAGAATGTGGACAGATTTCACTAATCATTTGGCTATAATTTGTTTTTCCCCTATAAGAAAGGTAGGAGAAGACCTCATAAGCATGTTTATGAATATCTGAGCTTAGGGCAGAAATTTTAACTTTTCCCTGCTTTTTCTTTCTTATTACAAGAAAAATACTTGTGTTGCAAGAAATTTGAAAACCACCCTCCAAACCTCTATCTGGAGATAACTACTATTAATATTTTTGTTTCAATCTTTTTTCTCATCCATAGAGGTAGCCACTATATCCTGTTTCACAAATCTGAAGTTCAAATTAAAGTCAAATTGCTTTTTTATTCAAGTTCTAATTATTCTTAGCCTAATGCTATATGACTCCTGCAACCACAAAGGGAAGTTCCATTGCCAAAATTTAAATACCTAACTAGCAAAAAATACAGGTAGAGGAGTGACATCAGCAAGATGGAGGTATAAGAATTTCTAGAGCTCATCCTTTCCCAGAAACATCAACGTGAATAACTATCCATGCATGAAAATACTTGCACAAGAGTTAACAGTTCCAGGTAAGGGATTACAGCACCTAGGTAGAGCACAGAAATAGGAAAAGACACATTGAAGAGGCTAGGAATGAGAGTTTCATATTAGCTCTGTCACCCCTTCCCCACGCCTGGTGTGCCCAATATGGAGACATATACTCTCTCCGTAGGGGAAGGAGAATGAAGTAAGCACCTGACTTCACTGCAGACCCCAGCACCAGGCCCATGTCAATACCAGGTAGAGTCTTGTTACCCAGGATCCCAATCCACCCCAGCACCAGGTTAGCTCCCACGGCCCTAAGCCCCTGGTGGGCTCCTATGAACCCAAGTTTCCAGCCCACTCCAGCACCAGGCCAGGCCCTGAAAACCCAGGCTTCAGGTGGGCTCTTGTGGAACCAGGCTTCTAGTCTACCCCAGCACCAGACCAGTTTCCATGAACCTAGCCTCCAGACCAGATCCCATGGACCCAGGCATACAAATGGCCAACAGGTACATGAAAAGATACTCAACATCACTACTCATCAGGGAAATGCAAATCAAAACCACAATGGACTATCACCCCACAGCTGTTACAATGGCTATTGTCAAAAAGACAAGAGATAACAAGTGTTGGTGAGGATGTGCGAAAAAGGAATCCTTGTGCACTGTTCGTGGGAATGTAAAATGGTAGACACTATGGAAAACAGTATGGAGCTCCCTCAAAAAACTAAAAGTAGAACTACAATATGATCCAGCAATCCCACTTCTGAGTATATATCCAAGTAAATGAAATCACTATTTTGAAGAGATATCTGCCCCCCTGTGATCATTGCAGCATTATTCACAATAGCCAATGTGTGGAAGCAACCTAAGTGTCCATCTATGGATGAATGATAAAGAAAATGTGGTATATATCTATATATCTATATCTATATCTATATCTACCTATCTATATATATAATGGAATATTATTCAGCCATAAAAAAGAAGGAAATCTTGCCTTTTGCAACAACATGGATGGACCTTGAGGGCACTGTACTAAGTGAAATAAGTCAGACAGAAAAAGACAAATACCATATTATCTCACTTATATGTACAATCTAGAAAAAGCCGAATTTATAGAAATAGAGAGTAGAATGGTGGTTGTCATGGGCTGGGGGGTGGGGGAAATGGAGAAATGTTGGTCAAAGGGTACAAACATCCAGTAATAAGATGAATAAGTTCTGTGGATCTAATGTACAACATGGTGACTATAGTTAACAATACTGCATTATGTATTTGAAATTTACTGAGAGTCAATCTTAAATATTCTGACCACACACAAAAAAACCGTTAATTATATAAGGTGATGGAAGTGTTAACTAACTTTATTGTGATGATAATTTCACAATTATATGTGTTTCAAATAATCATCACATATATACCTTAAACTTAACACAGTGCTATATGTCAATTATATTTCAATAAAGTTTGAAAAAATATATAAAGAATTAAAAAGAAAAAAATTAAATACATTGTAAAAATCACTTAAAAATACATCTTCCTATGGCAACTTCTCATAAATACATTGTCATTTAAACAGAAATTGGATTGTACTTTCAACTTTCAGACTCTTAGTTTGTTTTTTTTTTTAGTTTCATGTTTAGTATGGAATTTTTTCAGTTTTTTCATAACATTAACTGTTACATATAAATCTTGAAAACTTCTTTGAATATTTCCCCAGGTCACTTTCTTAATCAAAAGGAATGTCTTTTTCTGAGGCTTTTGATTTGAGTGATGGATCTGTTTTTTTGTTTATCTATTTATTTATTGGCAACAACCTTTTCCCTATTGGAATACATTCTCTTAAAAATATGAGTTAAACTTTCCTGCTCTGCATTAGAAAAACAATGAACATGTGACCCACAGTAAGCCAATCAATTGCTACCTCTTTGAAACGTGAAAATGAAAATTTTAGTCGAAAAGACTAAAAATGCTTGGACCTGGTTTATTTCATTTCAGCCTTCCTAAGAGACATTTATTAGCTCCTCCTTCCTGTACCTCTTCCCAGTGCTTTCCTAGCTCTAACTGAACCTGGTCCCTTCAGTTCTAAGAACTCCAATGTATCCTGCCAATAAAGTCCTTATCTGCTTTTGTTGTCTAGAGTCAGTTTCAATGCCTCAAACAAGGATTTGAACAGACAGGATTCTTGTTTCTAAATTTCTCTCCAAAGAGATCAAACTAATTTTTATTTCCATCAATAGTAAATGAAAGTATTAAGGTAAGATTCTGAAAAAAAAAATGAAGAAAAATAGCCAAATGACAAATGGAACCGGCAATGTTTTATTTAGAATTTGCTTGATCAGAAACAGTGCTCTCTCTTCTTTTATTGAAACCAAATGATTCTGGGCTTACAGTTAATATCACAGTGAGTAAATGAAATTTCAACTTCAAAATTAGAAGACTCATTTTGTGATGGGGGCATAGTTCCTCACAAACACAAATGTCCTTGTTATGCTCCGTGGAGATTTTCTTTTTAATAGTATGCTTGGATCTCCTTTGCAGTCACTTAGAAACTTGTCTAATCTTGCCAGCAAGTGATTGTCAGTTAGATGTTTCTGTGAATAAACATCCAATTTATTGCAATAATTTGCAGATATAATTTTGCCTCTCTCTGTGTATCTGTCTTTATTTGACTGCATATAGCAGCAATGAATATATGAGCATAAATATAGCAATGTATGTATTATTTTAAGTAGTGATTAGGAAGCACATCACCTGCAAAACTGATGGAATGATTGTTAGGGTCTATTGGGTTTGAATAATTCCATTTACATTTAAATTTAAATGTAAAAGAACAAAGGATTTAGCCGAAAGAAAATGCAAGTATTGAGGTATGAAGATGATGTGGTTATTGACACTGAAACTAGAAAAGACTATTAAGAACAGATTAAGACATTCCTTTCCTTGGGAATGGAGGCAGAGAAGGAAATCTGTAATTAAGGTGTGTGTGTGTGTGTGTGTGTGTGTGTGTGTGTGTGTGTGTCTAAGCAGGGGGTGTGGGGAGTTTCCAACAGCAATAAACCATTAAAAATAAACAAGATGACAGATTCAACTCAAAACAGAACAGATGGTATTCAATAAAGGGAATATATATTTAGAATTATGAGGAGTAGGTATGCTTTCATAATTGTTAATAGAAAAAAGTGTATATCAGTTTGAAATGTTGGCAATATTCAGGCAGGGGGAGTTTACTACCATTTTGATTGAAAAATTTGAGCTACAGAATCAATTATCTACTGTGATCATTCCGTTGAAAAGCACATTCAACGGAGAGGGATGTATGTTAGAGGGGACACACATGGAAGTTTTGGCATCAGGGTACCTAGATTCAAATACAAACTCTACTAGTTATTAGCAAGTTAGCTAATCATCTCAAATCTCAGTTTCCTTAAATGTAACGTGGCAACTAATACAAGTGAACTTAGTGTATTTTTGTGAAACTTAAATGTGCACAGTGGTCTAAATATAATAAATAGTCCTAAATAGTAAACTCCTATTATTTTAAAACAATCATGACAAAACTCATGTCATCTGTTTGACAATTTTGATTGTTATGAGTTAAATATTATGTTTCAAACCAGATTAACGATCAATTTATAGCAGGGTTTCTTGTTAGTGGTGCTATTGACATTTTGGACAATTCATTGTTGTGGAGGCGTGTCCTATGCATTGCAGGATGTTTACCAGCATCCCTAGCCTCTACCCACTAGATGCCAATAATAGCCTCCCCACTTAGCCCCTAGTCACAACAATCAAAAATGTCCCCAGAAATTGCCAAATGCCCACTGGTTGAGAACCACAGAACTAGATCAAAGTGGTTGGATGATGGTTTTTGGAGAGCATTTCAGGGATATTTTTATTTAATAATTATGTGGATGTGTTCATTAGCTTAGAAGAGTATTTACCAAAATTTCCTAGTAAATAAAAAAAAAATGACAATAAACACCCAGGGAGGCAGTCAACCATTTTTGAGGTAATGTTGTGGATGAAGTTAAAGTGGAGAGTCCGAGGTATACCATATACTTACCCCCTACCCACCCTTATCTTTCATTGCACCTGAGGGATTGTCTATAGAACACAGATCAAAAACCACTGGCTTGGAGGAAGGACCCAGAGGAGAGCAAACAAGATCACTAGGAAGCAATTGAGCTAAATCTTAAGTATATCTTATGCATAAGTGCAATGCTAACTTTCCATCATGGAACCAAGGCCAATGGATGCCTAGCAACATCATTCCTGTATTTGTGTATTTTCAGTCGCTGCACTTCTCTTACTAGAAGTCACGTCTGTGCCAAGTGTTGTGCTAGGGGTTAGCAATACGGAGAAGTTTTCTTCAAAGTCTTTGATCAGTAGCCTGGTAGGAGATTCATCTGTGTATCTTGCTTGACTATATTCCCAGGCACATTGAGGACTGTGCATGACACATTAAGTGCATGAAAACTCTTTGTAGAATAAATGAGTGAATAAGTAAAGGGCAAAAGAAGAATTTCTATTATTCAGCTTTAGTCTCTCTCCTGCCTGCTTGAAGTGTTCTGGCCACCTCTCAGTTCCCATAATTTAGGTTGCCAGATAAAATTTACAATGGCCAATTAAATTTGAATTTCAGATAAACAGGATTTTTTTTTTTACTCTAAGTATGTCCCATATAACATTCAAGACAAACATATTAAAAATAATTTTTATCTGAAATTCAAATTTAACTATGCTTCCTGTACTTTTATTTGCCAATTCTGGCAACCTTACCTAGAATTCTTGAATCAATCTTCCCTGACCTTAAGCTTTCTCTCTTCCTAGAATATTCTCTTTCCCATTGCAGCCTTCCTTTTTTTATTTACTTTTCTTTGTCATCTACTAGTCCTTTAAGTCTCAGTCTAAATACTCCATTGCCAAGAAAATTTTACTGCTTCACCACACCAAACTGGATCCTCTATATTCTATGGCATCATAGTATTTTGTAGTTCTTCCTGATATGTTTCATAATTATAATCACATGATTGTATGTGCATTTATTGGTTTACTACGTTTCCCCTAGCTAGATTTTAAACTCCATGCCAGCAGGGTAGGGATCTGTCTTGTTCAATGCTGCAACCCCAGTACCAATTATTAGGAGCTCAAGAAATTTCTGTGGAATAAATAATTGGATTCTGTTCATCTGGAATAGCTCTGCTATTATATTATATTATTAGAGCAAAAGAACACAATTTACCTGCATGGAATGAAATATCATTTTAATGTTAATTTTCCATACTGACACCTGGAAGAGAATTTTATGAGTGTAAGATCAGAGACTATTCCTCCTACATGTTATAGAACAGAATCCCCAGAGCTTTTATCCTAGATTGATGAAAAAAGAGTGATATAAATTCAATAAGAACTAATTTATTCACCTGGAGGGGAGCAAAATTTGCTACCCCAAAATGCGTCTCTTGGGCATGAGGAAGTTTGTTTTTTTTTTTTTTACCATCTCCTGCTTAACTTCCTAAAAGAATTTAGATAAAGGGCCTGTTCCAGGAAGAATGTCTATCACCAGAGATATCTACAAAAAATATGAACAGGGAGGAACCTAGCAAGGCCTGTTTGATCCAAGTCCTCTCTGTGTCCCATTGTTTCTGGATGGCCCAGAAACATTCATTTACTCTTTTCATTCTTCCTGTGAACTACCTTACTTCTCTTTGAAATTCCAAACCCTTACCCTCTTCTTGTTAGCTCAAGATGTCATATAAACCTCAAATGCCTGACTGTTGGGGTTCCTGTACATACCTAATTAAATTTGATTTGCTTCTGTTAATCTATCTTATGTCAATTTAATTCTTAGACCAGCCAGAAGAACTTAGAAGGGTAGAGGAAAAATTTTTTCTTCCTCAACACACCCAAATATGCATAAGAATTAGCAGCAGCTACATATTCATTAAAATGGGCAATTTAGTTTCTTTGGTGTTGAAATAGTTGACATCTTAGGTCAGTCTCCAGTCTCACTAGTCATCTCCCTCATCACTGAACCTAAATCAATAATGGACTGAAATATCATAGAACTAGAATTTACCGTTAAAAGAGACCTTAGAGTCATCTAGCACAGCCTTTCCCAAAGAGGAAATGGTAAAACATCTCCTGCAATGTGCTTTGTGTTAAAAGGTATCTGAGGTTGGGGCCGGCCCGGTGGCACAAGCAGTGAAGTGTGAGCACTCTGCTGCGGCGGCCCGGGGTTCACTAGTTTGGATCCCGGGCGAGCACCGACGCACCGCTTGGCAAGCCATGCTGTGGTGGCGTCCCATATAAAGTGGAGGAAGATGGGCACGGATGTTAGCCCAGGGCCAGTCTTCCTCAGCAAAAAGAAGAGGATTGGCAGATGTTAGCTCAGAGCCGATCTTCCTCACACACACACAAAAAAAAGGTATCTGAGGTCAAACACTTTTGGGAGCATTCTACTCAAAGCCCTTGTGAATATTCATTATGCACAATGATTGCTGAGAATCTTGCAGTAAAAAAAGGTGTTTACCTGATGTCAAATCCACCTTTACTCAAGATTATATGACTAAGAAGTTCTTTGTTTTTTTTAACATTTATAAACATCTCCCAAACTTTGTGAAATCTTTGTTTGTATGAGAAAACCGAGGTATAGAATTAACCTTTCCAAATTTATGCAGTTATGTATTGGTAGAAAACAAGTTCCCTGATACCCATTCCATATTCCAATCCTCACATCAGGAAGTTCAAATCAGGGGCTATTTGAATGTGGACATCATCACCTCAAATGTAGGAGAATGTTGACTGTGACATAACCCTAATTTTTCTATGGTCAAGGGCTTAATAGATGTGTGGGTTTTTGTGTTTTTTTTTTTCTTTTCTAGCACCACAGTGAAGGTAGCCAAAATGGAGCTGAAAATGTATGTTGGATAATCAGGTGCAAATTTCTAAAGGGAAGGGATTCTCAAAGAAATATTTCTTCTCCTTTCATATCACTCTGGAAACATGAACCAACTCCAACAAAAAATAGAAAATATTTATTGAACATTTATTATGAACAAGGCACCTTTTCAAGAAACTGAGGACTTGAACAAGAGAGTCAAACTGCCTTTCCTCTCTATAGAGAGAGAGATGTTTAAAGTAGTGTGTGTGTGTTTGTGTGTGTGTGTATAATATTATTTCAGAAAGTGAGATGAGCCACAAAGACTATTCAAGTATGGTAAAAGTAGATGAAGCCTATTTTAAATCGCGTGGTCAGGAATGACCTCTCTAGAGGTAACATTTGAAGAGGTTCTTGAGTGAATTTAGGAAATTAGTGATCTTGCTGAGGGAACAACTAAGAAAAATGCTCAGGAATGGGAATAAGCTTGACACTTTTGAAGATGAACAAGGAGGCCTATATTTCTAAAGTTAAGTGGGAGAAAAGAGAGTAGAAGGCAATGAGAAAGGGGAATTATGTAGGAGCAGACCATGTAGGGTCTTATAGATCATGATACTGAGTTTGAATTGTATTTTACAAAGGGACAGGGAGCTATCTGAATCTTGATTACAGAGTCATGGTCAGCCATTTCCTTGTTTCCTGCCTCTTTCTCATTAGACAGAGACTGCGTTCTACAGTTGGCATCTGTCTTGTTCATGGCTTATATCCCTCCTATCTAGCATGGCGCATATATAAAGCCCTTAAGCACTCATTAAGCATCTGTAAAGTCTAACTGCGTATAAATACGGTTCTACAATGTTAGCAAAACTTCATGTTTTAGCTACACTTGGCAAAAATGAAGGGGAAAATACCTATTAGAACTTAGAAGCAAAGACATGTACTTATACCTAAATAGATGACTGGGGCAATACTTTCCTTCTCACTTGGGCATGTGCCTTCCTTATTTTCATAAGGGAAATCAACCAATCCGTGAAAGCTATTACTTCAGGTAATGCCTTTACAGACAAAACTGTCCTTCAAACACAGTGCTCATGTTACTTAGAATAGAACAGCAAGAAGTATTAAAGGCTTAAGCTATGCTGTAATAGGTTTACATCACCAAAATACATTGAATTGAATATTTGGCAAGTTTCTTTTTATAACTGAATTTTCTCAGCTTTTATTTAAGGTAGCACCTTAAATACTAAGTGAAAGGACTCTGCTTCTGCTTGTAGTCTGCAGAAAATATTAGTCTAGATTTTCTCAGCCAATGTAGAAAAACTTCATTAATCCAAATGAAACTATTATTAAAGCCCTTAATATCTACATAGCTTTGGGCTAAATGTTGGGAAAACTGTTTTTCATGATTCTATGCTGTTACTTCTGCCTGGAATTTTCTCTTCCTGACCCCTTCCCTAATTTTTATCCTAAGAAACTAATATTTATCCTTTAGAATCCAGATTAAATTATATTGACATGACCACACTGGGCTAAATTTATTGCCCATCTTTTCTATTCTTCATCTGTAGAACTTATTACATCTTCCTGCACTCATCCATTCACAAGGCCATCACCTCCACTGGACTGAGAGCTGCCCTAGACAAAGGACTCAAATACATCTTCTCCATATCCCCAAATATTAGCCAGAATCTGGTACCTGATGTGCTCTCAGTAAACAGCAGCTCAAAAAAGGGCTGTGGAGGTAACAGGTAAAGATATAGTCCTTGTTTTCAAGGAGCTTCTATCTTATTTGAGGATAAAATGCTAATAAAATAATGAGGAAAACAGTAAGATACCAAACTTCCTGGTTATAGAAATTCAGAAAGAGATTAGAGTTATTGCAGAAAACTTCATAAAAGGAAGGCAGTTTGAGGTGGCTGTCTCAAATACAGAAGATAGAGAGATTTAACAAGTATCTGTGAAGCTTGTTGTAATAATTGGTATTTACATCAATGTAACTGAACTCACAAGAAACGACTGCGGTACTGGAGGGAATAACAGTTGATAGAGAGGATGTCTACTTAATTCACTGTTCTAATAACTAAACAATGGCTCTTTACAGAGTTTGCTGAGGGAAGAAATGGACTCCACAAAACACTGGCTGGA
This sequence comes from Diceros bicornis minor, assembly GCF_020826845.1. Classification (NCBI taxonomy): domain Eukaryota; kingdom Metazoa; phylum Chordata; class Mammalia; order Perissodactyla; family Rhinocerotidae; genus Diceros; species Diceros bicornis. The sequence goes on along the minus strand of NC_080740.1, from coordinate 77,501,941 downwards.
CATTCCAACAGATAGTTTAACTTAGGCTAAATTAATTAGCTGGTCATTAGCAGTTGTTTTGCAGATTAATTTCCCTTAGGGAACAAAAGCAAAAAATTCCTTTTTAGAGAAAGCTAGTTTCAGAGCAGAACAAAGAAATAAGTTCCTGCCACCTGATTCCTTTTCTTCTTTGTATGGTAACAGGCACTGCTTAGGCAGCTTAGATATTACCAAGGGACCAAAAATTAGATAAAGGGCTAAAGATTACTACACATTTGTATGATATCTTCTATTCATCTAGATTGGGGTCCAGGGTTTTTAATTACTCTGGAAGCATAATGCCTGCTTCATATTCATGGAAAATTCCCATGCTCTCTCTGGAGATGAATGAACACACATGAGAAGGGGAGAACAAGTCCATGTTTATTACGATTCTAGTTTGTATATGGACCACATTGGCTGATCAAATTGTAGAGGCTAGAGATAAAGTTTTCTTAGAAAAGAGGGTATGGACTAATCTTTTAAAGAATGAGAAGATGGAGTGGTTATGTGGGTCCCTAGAAAAACTAGCTTTGACTAGACTTAAGGGTAGTATTGTGCTGTGGACATAGTTTATAATCTACAGGATTGGAATAAACAATGTAGAATGAAATTTCAGATGTTTTTAAAAACAAGAAGAAAAGAACTGAACTCCTTAATCTGGGGATATTACTTTTACAATCACTGAGAGAACTTGATTTTGGGTAGGAGCTTCATATAATTAGACTAGGAAATTAAAAATAAAATGTTTGAAGTAACCATTGTGGAGGAGAGAGTGAGAAATTGATTTTCACAGATGTTTTCTTTTTCTTTTGATTGTTTTTTCTCTCTCCTTTTTCTCCTCACCCCCTCCCTTCTCTTCTTCTCTGCCTTCTCCTAAATCTTGTCCTAGCTTACTTTACTTTCCTCTGAAAGTGATGATCAGAGCAAAAATATATAAAGGCTAGATATCAATCTCAATTGTCTTCATGACAGAATTATATCAAATTACTCAGGTCAAAGATAGCTAATGTTCCTTTGACATAGCGGTAAATTGAATTTTGAGCCTTTTATGTAATACACTGATAACTGAAAAAAATATTTTTGAAGAACATTTTCTTTTTCAAGAAAATTCACCTTTTATTTTAATTTTTTATAAAATCAAGATCTTTGGCATAAGTTCACTTCACTAATGTAGCATCATAAAGGGCCTTGCCTTCTTACTCCTCACTCTTCTCCATCAGAGCAATTGTAAAACAGAGAGGAAGGAAATGATTCTGATTTCCATGGAAATGGCAACTGGTCAAGGGGAAAGTCTAAATCAGTGTTGTTGCCATGACATGCTGTGAGTGAGGACTCACGGGGTGCACTTTTCGTGGGGAGATGAATCTGGGCATGCTGAAGACTGGCCCTGATGAAGGCTGACGTCAGTTCAGCGCTGCCCTTCTGCCCCCTGCTGGGCCCTTTTGCAACTGGAAGCAGCTCCACTAAGGGATCTGGGCTGGCCTGGGATGTAGCACCAGCTGTGTTCTTTTCCTGCTTTCCTAGGAACACAAATGACTCTGTGTTTTTGAGAGGGGTCTGGGTGGAAACAGATTTCTCACTTCCCCCTTTTTTTTTTTCATTGAGTTCACTACCAACATCCACACAAGGAGGTCGGCAAAGTTAGTCCATGACCCAGAACACTCTCCAAAAGCTTACTGAACTTAAAGAATTGATTTAGTACTTCAGTACATGGAATGACAAACGATGTGATGGGAGGCACTTGGAATGATATTTTATCTTCCTGTTGTGATTTCTGGTAAATTAATGAGTGTCACCATCATCCAAGCCAATTTTACATGTCAGGCACAGTGCCTAGGTCCATAAAACTTTCAGAGGGCTTCTGAAAATGTTTGAAATAATATGTAAAATTCACATACACATACATGAAAACAGAAAAATTAAAGTTAATAACTATTCAGTTGTCAAAAATCATTTCATGACAAGACAACTGCAGCTCTATGCAATTTTTTTTTCTTTTTTTGCTGAGGAAGATTCACCCTAAGCTAACATCTGTTGCTGATATTCTTCTTTCTTTGCTTGAGGAAGATTAGATCTGAGCTAACATCTGTGCCAGTCTTCCTCTATTTTGTATGTGGGTCGCCACCACAGCACAGCTGATGAGTGGTGTAGGTCCGTGCCAGGAATCTGAACCCACAAACCTGGGCCTCTGATGTGGAGCATGCCAAACATAACCACTACTTCATGGGGCTGGCCCCTTAATGCAATTTTTATTTATATATAAAAATCATGAAATATATTCAAAGCTAATAAGGTTAAAATCATAGGAAAAATGAATAGTGTATGTTATAATAAATTTAAAATTATAAAAATTAGAAAATTCCACTTTATTATAATTACTTAGGACATTTAATGGATTTGTCAGTATATTTTAATATACTTGATGCAACATGGAGTAAGGACCCTCAAAGTAGAAATATACAGACTATGAAGGTACTAAAATGTCCCTACCATCATCAATTCACATAGAAATTATGAGTTCTTTCTCTTTACTATATATCACTCATCCATTTACTTCTTTCAATTCCCATGCCACCAGAGGCCACTTCACCACTCTTATAATCTGAATCACTCCAATTTTCTAGTCATTGTTCTTTCTGCTTCCAACTGTGCCCTTCTCTTAGATCATCCCCACTGTCACTTAATGTGATCCACCATGCACAGCTCTGAAATTGTTCTCCCACGTCATGGGCTCCCAATGCTTGCAGAATAAAATGCAAACTTTTTAACATGATAAAAAATAACCTCCAGGCGCCAGCCCAGTGGTGCAGTGGTTAAGTTTGACATGCTCCGCTTTGGTGGCCCAGAGTTTGTGGGTTCAGATCCTGGGTGCAGACCTATGCCACTTGTCAAGCCAAGCTATGGAGGCATCCCACACACAAAAAATAGAGGAAGATTGGCACAGATGTTAGCCCAGGGCCAATCTTCCTCAGCAAAAAGAGGAGGCTTGGCAACAGGTGTTAGTTCAGGCACAAGCTTCCTCACCAAAAAAATAAAAGATAAAAATAACCTCCAGGTTATAACCCAGCTAACCTCCCCAGACTCATCTGTCTCAATCCCAACCATTGCCTTCTCTTTCTCTTTTCCATGCATAAACACTTCACCTTTTATTCATATTGAACTTCTTGTAATAACACTTGTTGTCTCCTTTTGGCTTTTGCATGTGGTGTTCTCTCTATCGGAAATATTTCCACATTCCTCGCCCCCACAGTGCAAAGTGAATAACATCTCCTCATCATTGAGATCTTAACTCATGAGACAATTTATTCTGTTTCCCAAGATAAATTGAGTGGTGCTTTTATCAGCTCCCAAATCTCTTCCCCTGCCGCTTCTTGAACCCTCCTCTCTCCAGCCATAATACTCTAGTGCTTGTTCCCTCTATGTGGTATACTCAGGTCTCCTTCTCTGTGCTCCTTTCACCGTATTTGCCTCACTGGAATTCCCTAGCTCATTCCTTTACTATTCAACTCATATGCATTCTCCAAAGTCTTTAATTCATATCACCTCCAAGAAGCCTTCTCTGGTTACTACCTCCCACTGTAAAAAATTTAATTCTCAGTACACATAGCATATATTACCTGTTTAATTTATTCAACACCTACCATATACTTTACATCTACCATATACTTTTCTGAAACATCACTGATGTCTTCTCATATATGATTATTCAGTTCTGGCATGAACAGTTCTGATAGGAAAAGAACCATTTGCAAGTTCTTTTAGGGCAAAAATTCTATGTATCCCCTGAAGCACCTAGAAGAGTAGTCTATTTATATATTAGAAGCTTGGTAAAAAGTAAAATAATTAAGTGGAAGAATAAAAGGATATGTGACAAAATAATGATTTTGTTGACTGAATAATAGGGGCAAATGGAAAGGAGTTATTTTATACTAGTTGAGAAAACAAATTATGAAAAGTTATTTAAAAATCAGGTTATAAGAAATTTCGGAACTATGAGCCTTTAATGAGTGTGACTTAGAGATATCAGTAGTGGTAACTTGCTAGGAATTCTTGACCAAAATAAGTGTTCTGTGCACATCTCCATATTCTCTTAGTTTGCACATTGTTTTTGTGAGTTTAGGCTCCTTTCATATCCAAAATTGTAGGAATTAATGCAACATCTGCTGATGCATTGTTATTTGATTTGCCAGTGTTTTAACCTCAGAACACAATATTGTGGTAATTGCCACCTGTTTGTGTATTTCAGGCAGGAAAATACTGTTGTGACCTTTAGCCTTCATGTTTGTGAAGATGGTAAATAGTATACTGCTGTGTTAAACACACCAAACAGAGTAATTAAAAAAGCAATTAATTAGCATCTTCTTGATTGGATAGAGCATGGTAATATGGGATAGAGCATAGACATTGTTATTATATATGCTCCTCGCATCACTTTTTGGGGGGTTAACACAAAAATATTAAGAAATAGTAAAAGAAGAAATTAAGATTTGAGCAGGAAATCACAAAAGTCTGTTGTAGCATTCATACTATCCCAGCCTGAGGTTGTATTTCCACATGATTTCAAAACAACAAATAACACAAGCAGTAAGAAATAGAAAATAGAAAGAGAACCATAAAAAAGAAAATAGGTCAACAGATTTCAGTTTCTATGTTTTTCGCTTGTTTTGTTTTGTCTTCACTGCAGAAAAAAGTAGTTGAGTGCCTGAACTGTTCATTTTGCTGCCAGTTTTGTTGATAAGATGCACCATAGCTTTTTGAATCTTAGAAATCTGCTTACTGGAGGCTTTTTCTGCCATCTATAACAGTGTAGTGGCAGAGATCAGAAGCTGTCCACCAAACATTCTTACTTCTTCCATCCACTATGTACAGCTATGGCTGGCAAGTGGCTGGTTAGCTAGAAGCTATATTTCCCTGCATCTAGTTGGAACCATATGAGTAGTTCTTGCCAATGGAATATGAGCTATAGTGATGTGTTTTAATTCTAGACTAAGTTGGTTAACAAAATTGGGTATGCGTTCCCCATACTCTTGTTAATCTTCCATCTGATTGCTGGATGCAAAGGATTTCAAGCCCCTAGAGATAGTGGAGCCTTAATATTGAAGGAGTCCCTAAATTATTAAATGAAAAAGGACTACTCACCGACCAGGAACATTTGCACAGGAGTTATGTGAGCCAGGAATACACTTCTCTGTGTAAGCTGCTGAAATGTGGCAGTATGTTTGTTATAGTAGCTAGAATTATCTTGTGATCATTAGCACTGGTATTGAGATCTTGATGGTGCCCCTGCCATACACAATTAGATTCTTTTGCTGCCAAATTTGATTGTATACTACAAAAAGTCTTATCAAACACAATTCCAGAGTTAGCATTCTTTTTAATCATTTTTTTCAAACACCTGTCTATTCCTGTAAAAAAATAGAGTCTTTGATGATAAAGGGCTAGCAATGAAGAAGTAAATAATTTAAGCAGCGCATCTGTTTCCAATTTAACAGGGAAAACAAATATTACCCAATTAATCACAATTACAATAAGTGCTATAAAGGAACAAAACAAAACGAAACAGGAGCTATGAAAGGGTAAACTCAATGTCCTACCCTAGTCTGAGGGGAGGGGTGATCAGGTAAAGATTCTGAGAAAACGATATTTAAGTTGTTTAGGAATAGTGAGGGGTAATAGAGGGAGGATGTGAGAGAGAACAGTATGTGAGAAGGCCTTGAAATGTGAAAAAGCTTGGTGCTTTGGAATTTTGTGATCATTCCAAGATATTCTGTGCATTCAAGTAGTATGGTATTTCCATGTCATAAGCACTATACTGCCACTGAGTCAGTAAACAGCTAGTATGCATGGGTCAGTTATTATGTACACAGCCCACTCCTTGGTGGAATAGGGGATGTAAACATAAATAAGGAAGGGTCTTGACACCTGAGATGGTATAATCTTCCAGGGAGTCAATATTAACACTCAAGTAACAAAAAATAACGCAGACATCACATAATCAGATTTGACTTCCCATTTATTGCTAAAATTCATACACAAATAGAGCTAAGGTGAGTACTTCCTTGGATTTATATACAGATTCTGGGACAGAATAGGTTGACCTCCTTCCACTGGGGGAACAAAACTGAAATGCTGTGACCTCTGACTTACCATTGGTTGATTGCCATGTAAAGGAGGCCAGCATCCAGAGAGAAGTGAAGCAGAGCGCTGGCGGAAAAGGAGCATAAACAAGATGGCAGCACTGCTTCAACTCCTGGATCCAGTTGTACCTAATACTAACTACATAATTCTTAATTCTTTTCCTCCTCTTCCTCCTTCTCCCTGTTCCTCTTCTTTTTCTTCTTCCTCTTTTTCTTTAAGCTGGTTTGAGTTATGTCAACTAAAAGCATACTCACTAAAATAATGCCAGGCTATACAGAAAAGGAGCTTAGTGGTTGCAGTTAGGCACGGAAAGTAAAGTTGGTTGCCATCTAAAAGGGAGTCAAATTTAAGTATAAAATTAGGTCATTCAAGGGATGTTCCTCATTTGTAAAGTCACCTTAGTAAACTTGTCCCAGAAAAGAATTCAGGATAAGGATAATCAACTTTATGAAAGTCGTTGAAGCATAGCAACACTTCATAAAAATACTTTGATTTATTGAGTTATGTAAAACTGTATGCATCCTTTAATTAAAAACTCAGTAACATATAAGTGCTGAGGCATTTGTTCCATAAAATATAATGAGTTACAGTCAAAAGCTTCTTTCATTTTCTCCCATTTTTTTAATGACCTACATATTGTAAAACAAAAATATATTCTCCCTGGAACGTAAGCCTAATAGACAACAGTTTGACCAATTTATGTGGCATTTTCAGCTAACTTTTAATTACGACTCCAGCAGCAGTCATGAAAGATTGAAGGCTAATGTATAGAGCCTTAGGCCATACCATAATAGGTTCCTACGGAAAAAGCCAAACTTTGCTCACAGAAAGAATCTTAATGAATAACATTTCACACAAATTCAAACATAAGAAAGAAAAATTGGAACACTAATACTTGGAATGTGGGAGATGCCAAGCATTTTTCATAGTACAATCACAGGCACTAATCTAAGTGGCAGGGAACAAGTTTTCCTAGTTAACTGAGCCTCCTTTTCCTACTGCATATGAGGTACTAATCTTCAGAGTTTTCAATACACTTTACGCTAAAGCCCTTTTGGGTATATAATTCTCATCAAAATCACTCATTCAGAAATCAGAGGTATTGTGTATCAAAGATATTATTATGAGAGATTATAGACTGCTCTACTCAGAACATTTACCCCATTGGTGAATTTCATTGGAACTACCTCACCAGCCATAGGTAAATTGAAAGACACTCTATGAAAGGCTATTTCTTCAGGGAATCTGCCTTACCTCCACATTTTAGCCTTGCTAACAACTGTTCTCTCAACTTATTTCCAAATTTTGGTTTCAGATCCAGTTTTCTTTGCCTGTCTTATTAGAGTTTATCTGGTGGAATAACCTTTTCTAAGTCAAGATAGCCTCATGATGTAGCCTTTCTTTGTGCCTTAGTCCACACTGGATACCCTTCCCCATTTCTGGGACGTGGAACCTTAAGCCAGGCCCACACTTTTCAGGGAAGAAAGTTTGAGCAATTCCAGATGACTCCTAGAGAGAGAAACAAAAACAAAACTAGCTTAGGAAAAGAAGAATTGGTGACTTTCATAACTTGAATATAGGGCAGTTAGAGTGATTTTCCAGCAAGACTGGATTCAAGATCTCAAACAATACCACTAGAACTCATTTTCTCTCTATTTTGTGACTTTCCTTCATTTTGGACCCATTCAGTCGATCAGCCCACATGGAAAATCCCAGCACTGTGAGGCTTATGTGTGATCCTTTCAGCAGTCAGTTCCAGCACAAAAGAGAGTTTCGATTTCCTAATAGTTACAGAAAAATCCAAGGATTCAGATTCATTGGACTGGCTGACTTGGGTCATGCTTCCATTTTACTGGGCCAGGAGAGAGAACACACTGATTGGCCAGGGCTGGATAACATACTTGTAATCGGAGCCAGAAGAGTGATAATGAGAAATGGGTGATTCCAAAAATTAAGGTCGGTATGCTATTATCAAAGGAAGGAAAGGTGGATGTTGAGAAGGCAAAAAAATAAAAACAAAACAAATCAAATGTCCTTTATATACCCACTGCCGTAATATAAGGCATACTAACTTCTCCTGTGATCAAAGTGTTATTTCTTAGTACTTACTGTACTTGATCCCTACTAGAAATTGCAATAGTTGCAATGATTACAAATTGCAATGATTTGTAGAGCTCAGTGTCAGATACAACCTTTTTCAAATTGCAGTCTCTATGAAACTGTGATGATTAATCCAGATCTAAAGGTATCTCTAAAGCAGTAATGATGATGTACAGTCAGTCCCATGAGAAGCATGTCTAGTTTAAACAGCCCACACACACAGTGCCATTTTACCAAATTCAAGGAGCCTTTCCATCAATAGTGAGCTGAAGCCAAACTCCCCCTAGGAGACTAAATGCACGAAAAGAATTGATTTTGTTGGGTTTCCCATTAACATTAATTACCATTCTCTAATGTGCCTCAAATGCTTCTTGACAAGGAGATGGTCTACTCGTGGCAAAAAGCCACTCATTTCCATCTGTAATGAAGCTTGTCTTTGTCCTGGTTATATATAGACTGGTTAGGGCAGTCACATTATTTGAAAATATGTCACCTGACTCCAAGGGACAGATGTTGATATGAAATGATCTTTTTTTTTTCAGAAGACAATTTGATAAACTTCAGGCATACCTTGAGAGCACTGGTTGGCTTGTAATGGAATGAAATGGGGACACAGTCAAGTTATGGCTTGGACTACACTCATAGGATCTTAGAGGAACTAGTAGGTATATAACATACAAGCTTCATAAGATGAGGAACGTTTTTCTGATCCATGGTTGTACTTATGTACTTACGATAATACGGTCTGGAAAATAATAGGCACTCAAAAAATACTGGTGAACAAATAGATTACAAGATAAACTAAAATAGAAGTAAAATTCTGAAGCAGTTCAAATTCTGTCATATTTAATCTGGTGAAAAATTAAGTGAAACTCAATCCTCTCTGAAATTCCATAAATCACAGAAAAAATAGATTAATTAAACAGGTCATATAGTGAGAGGATCAATGAGTTGAACCCAGATATTTGATTCCAGGGTCTACTCTATTTTCTTTCATTCACTTTGTTAGCACAGCTGAAGATTTTATGCCTGAGGAGCATGGACTCCAGGAATGGACTGCAGGGTGAGATTCCAGGATTCATCCACTCCCTGGAAGTGTAACTTTGGGGGAGTTGCTTAAACTCTCTGTGCTTCCATTTCAACAACTGAAAACTGGGAATATTATGACAACTAAATAATGTATTTTTTAAGTGATTAGAAGAGTTCCTGACCCATAGAAAATTCTACATATTTTCTTGTAAAATAAGTTCCAAAAACAACTGTACTTTTCAGCCAAAAAAAAAAAAAAATTCCACAAACACACAGATCAATGGAACAGAATTGAAAGCCCAGAAATAAAACCACACATATACGGACAGCTAATTTTCGACAAAGGAGCTAAGAACATACAATGGAGAAAGGAAAGTCTCTTCAATAAATGGTGTTGGGAAAACTGGACAGCCACATGCAAAAGAATGAAAGTGGACCATCTGCTATCGCCATTCACAAAAATTAACTCAAAATGGATCAAAGACCTGAAGGTGAGACCTGAAACTATAAAACTCATAGAAGAAAATATAGGCAACACACTATTTGACATTGGTCATAAAGGAATCTTTTCAGATGACATGCCTACCCAGACTAGGGAAACTAAAGGAAAAATAAACAAGTGGGACTTTATCAGATTAAAGAGCTTCTACAAGACAAACGAAACCAGAATCAAGATGAACAGACAACCCACCAGCTGGGAGAGGATATTTGCAAAACATACATCTGACAAAGGGTTGATCTCCATAATATATAAAGAACTCACACAACTGAACAACAAATAAACAAACAACCTGATCAAAAAATGGGCAGAGGAAATGAACAGACACTTCTCCAAAGAAGGTATACAGATGGCCAATAGGCACATGAAAATATGTTCAACATACTAATCATCAGGGAAATGCAAATCAAAACAACACTAAGATATCACCTCATGCCTGTTAGAATGGGTATAATCACCAATACAAAAAACAACAAATGTTGGCGAGGATGTGGAGAAAAAGGAACCCTCATACACAGCTGGTGGGAATGCAAACTGGTGCAGCCTCTATGGAAAACGGTATGGAGATTCCTCAAAGAATTAAAAATAGAGATGCCCTGTGATCTAGCTATCCTACTACTGGGAATCTATCTAACAAACATGAAATCAACAATCCAAAGAGGCTTATGCACCCCCATGTTCATTGCAGCATTATTCACTATAGCCAAGAAGTGGGAGCAACCTAAGTGTCCCTTGACTGACGATTGGATCAAGAAAATGTGGTATATATATACAATGGAATACTACTCAGCCATAAAAAAAGACAAAATCGTCCCATTTGCAACAACATGGATGGGCCTGGAGGGTATTATGTTAAGTGAAGTAAGCCAGAAAGATAAAGACACTGTATAATCTCACTCATATGTGGAATATAAACCAACACATGGACAGAAAAAACTGTATTATGGTTACCAGGGGCAATGGGGGTGGGGGGTGGGCACAAGGGGTGAAGGGAGACATATATATGGTGATGGACGAATAAAAATGTACAACCCAAAATTTCACAATGTTAAAAACTATTAAAACATCAATTAAAAAAGTAAATATAAAAAAAATTTCCGCAAAAACAACTGGTGCTTTAAACAAAGGTCAATTTTATCAAAACAATATGTATTTTAGTAGATCTTATTCTAAATCAATGTCAAAGCCAAGAATATAGAAAAGAATTCATGATCCCCATAGTCTTATTTATGACATGATGGAAATGTCAGAGGGCTTTAATATATATGGACACACCTGGTCATGAATTCCTGCTTCTGACAACAATTTATTTCATTTACTTAAGAGCTCCCTAGGGTGGTTCTCCACCCTCAGTGCACATTCTTAGTCCCGATATAGATCACCACAGTTCTTTGATATTGATGGTTTCCCGAATATAGCAAAATTCCCTGGAAGTTTAGTACAGTCATATTATTTCCACAAATATTTGTTGGTTTTACAAAGGACTTTAAAATTGAAACTAAAAATTCTTGTATTTAGGATTCCCTTATCACCAGAAATTTCTCACTGATCACTTTTCTCTGCTTGTTTCAGCTTTCCTTTGGATCTGAGTCTCAGCCTCCTCTTACCCTCGAGAAGCCACTCACATTTTTCAACTCCTCTTTTTTAGCCACTTGCCTCTTCCTGTCTTGATTATGCCAAACAATTTAGATCTCTATCTTTTATTTGGCTTTGGACCTTCCTTTGCATTTCTGAAGGCTCCTTAACGTACTCACCTAAGAAAAGGGCAATGTGCTTTGATTCCCACACTTGTCTGCAGAGGCTTTCACATTTCAGTCTTTCTTTTCCTACTAATATCTATAAATGAAAGGTATTTAATTTGTCACTGATATGAATTATACTACCTATCCCCTACCTACCGCCCCGGACCCCTTACATGAAAATTTCAATTTTAAACATGTTCCACTATTTTGAAAATATATATTCGTGGAGAGGAAAAGAAGGAGACATTTCTTCCATAATTCTGCTCAGAGTTAGGAAAAAGTTTACGTGCTTCCTAGCACCTTAGATGCCAGCCCCTCCAGCAGTACAGGAAGTCCTCGAGCTATGCTCTCTCACAGCAGCCACTAGCCACATGTCGCTATTTTGATTAATTAAAATTAAATAAAATAAAAAATTCATTTCCTCTGTCTCACAACCCATATTTCATATGCGCACTAGCCACCATATTTGACAGTGCAGATTATAAAATATTTCCATCACTGTGGAAAGTTCTATTAGACAATCTTCAAAAGGAGCTGACTATGGAATTTGCAAATACATATTTCGAAAAATGACATCCTGCCCTTTGTCTTGCATATACGCCATGCATATGGGGATTACTCAATAAATGTGTGTTTTTCATCCTTTTACTCTAAAACTACTCTCATTTAAGGTGTTGCAGGGGAACAGAATAGTTATACAACTAATGGAGAACAATGGACAATTTGTATTGGAATATTCTAATAATGAGAAAAATGTTTCTTCCCACTTTGCAATGATATATGTAATTGTACCATTCTTGCAATTTCTATGGTATAGTACTTTTCACACTGCAGATTGTGACCTATTAGTAAGTCATGAAATCATTTTATCAGGTGACAACGGATTTTTTTTAAGAAAATTAATTCAGAATTACATCAAAGAAAGATAAGAAGAGTGCATCACACATAGATAGGGTAAGCATCATTTTGTTAAACTTCTGTTTTAGTTTTATGACATTGAGTCATGATGTGAAATGATTGCTTACTCTGGGTCATATTTAAAAATGTTTGAAAACAATTATAGAAAAATCCAAAAGAGCATCTCCACAAACGAAAATGTAACATTTTTGTTTTTCGGCTTTTGGAGAGAACGCAAAGTGTATGTAATTCCTAGGAAATAGAATTTTAGAGCTATTTTTTATATTACTAATCTAGGTTTATACAATTTATCTGTGCAAACCAGTGGGGAAATGTCTACAAATCACAACACTTCTAAAGTCTTTTCTGCAAACAATAAACTATGAAATCCATCAGCCAGCTCAAGTATTGCTGGATTTCTCTCTGACCTTAATTTGTGTGCTCATACTGCACCCTATATCTTTCTCTATCACTTCACTGACTACACTCTCTTAGTTCCATGGTCATCCAGTCAAGCAAGGGTCATGCCCCGAAGCTATCAGCATTATGCTCTGTTATGGGCTGAATTGTGTCCCCCCAAAATTAATAGGTTGAAGTTCTACCCCCAGTAACTCAGAATATGACTGTATTTGGAGATAGAGTCTTTAAAGAGGTAATTCAGTAAAATGAACTCATTAATGTATGCCTTAATCCAATATGACTGTTATCCTTATAAGAAGAGGATGTTAAGACACAGAGGGAAGACCATGTGAAGACACAGTAAGAAGACAGCCATCTACAAACCAAACAAAGGCCTCAGAAGAAACCAAACCTGCTGACACATTGCTTTTGGACTCCCAGCCTCCAGAATTGTGAGAAAAGAAATTTCTGTAGTTTAAGCCACCCAGTCTGTGGTACTTTGTTATGACAGACCCAGCGAAGTAATACAATCTTCATGTTACTTGCATCTTTTTATTTTTCCTCTTAAGTCTTAAGTGAATGCATGAACTTGTGTATTAGCTAAAGTTCTTTAGTTTCAAGCAACTGAGATTAGTTCTGCTCAATTAAATAAATGGAATTTACTGGAATGATATGAACTAGTTCCACAAATCAAAAAAATTTTCTTTTACAGAACCAGGTCCCCAACAGGACAGGAACCAGGGAAGCTCTTTGGATCTGGGAAGTCAGGAGTAATGGGGACTCGCAACTATTTTCTGTTTTCTGTACCTTCTCCAGATTCGTATTCCAGGGAGAGGATATTATTTGTCCCAGTTTATGTGAAGTATTTATCCCCCGAGAGGAGTACAAGGACTTTGGCTGACAATCCACCAAGATTCTATCTAATGAGGAAAGTGTGGTTCCCCAAATAAAATCAGAGTTTTCTTATCAGAAGAAGGAGAAATGGAAACTGGGGCAAGACAGCATATCTGTGCTATACTTTGGGTTTAGTTACTTAACATAGACCATTAATTTTAGGTCACAGTATGTTGGATACATCAAAATAAGACATCGCTTATAATTTAAAAAATGTATATGGGTTGAAAGGATTCAAAATAAATTTTGATTTTCATGGCTTCAGGTTTTCTATAAGCCAAACTAAATTTTCTGGAATAAATAGAGGAAAAAAACAAAGATTGCATAGGAAAAAAAAAAATTTAATGCAGCTGATTTACCCTACATACCTACAAAACATTAGGAAATTTTAAAAACAGCCATTTTCATTACTTCACGTTATTCCTGAGATTCAAATAGTAGGGGACCAAAATATTTGAGGATTATCACTTGTGAAAAGAAAAGATAACTGTCCCACTAGTTTTTTTCCTAGTTTTCTAGTGGAAATTTTATGATGAAAATATCATCTATTTTAATGATCTCAACTACTTTCTGTGTCCCAGAAAAAAACCCTAGCATACATATTTTCCCAAAGGCACTATAAATTGAAGAAGGCTTCACTTAAACATCTGCTATCTGGCTTATTTTCTGCCTTGACCTAGCAAGCAGGTATGAGACTGTTAACTGATTTGGAACCTGCAGGAGTTACCATCCACCATTCCCAAGTGACTGGAGTATCAGTGCTTATCTGCCATTTCACTGTAGCTTGATGTTTCCACTAATTCAATTAACTGGAAAGTGGCACATGCTAAGCTAAGAGATGCAGAGATAAAATATCTATTTTCCCCTAAGGAGCTTATAATTTAACAAGAAGACAGACACATTAAAGGAAAACAGCAATAAAATGTAAGAAATATTCAAATGGTTCAAATGGTAAGAAATAGTCAAATACAGACTAAAAAAAGGTATATGTATACCTATATGCATACACACGTATATATAGCTATATAAGGTATAAACATATATGCATACACACACTAAGTATAGATATATATAAGGAATATATATTTTAATAGGAACATAGAAGAAAGAGAACAAAGTTCTATGAAGCAGAGTTGAGGACAATTTTTAAAAGAGATTAGATTGGGGTTCAGTAAGTACGTAATCAATATAAAAATTTTTGTATATATAATTAAGCTTCAAAGTGATTATTTGCACTGAGGAGTTAAAATAACTCATTGCTCAAAATCTTTGAATAAGCAATAAGATTTTCCTTTCTATAGGACTTTCTGAAAAAGCCAGGACTGAAAGAACTGGTTAGTAGGATTTTCCATTAAAGGATGGTTAAGTACCGGGTTCAGTTTTAGGCTTAGGGTTTTAGCAAATAAAAATAAAGGACATCCAATTAAATTTGAATTTCAGATAAATGATGAATAATTGATTTAGTATAACCAGGTCCCACGTAATCCTTGGGACATACTTATAAGAAAAAATATTATTCATTTTTTATTTGATATGAAAATTTAACTAGGTATTTTCTAGTACATCTGGCAATCCAAGTCAGGCTGAAAAAAAATCGAATAGACTTGGAATGTGAAAAGGAAGCGAAACTGAGAGGAAATAACAACCAATGTGTACGGGTGGGGGGTTGTAACAGAGAGATGTTTTTCATCAAAGTATTATTATTTAATATCTGAAGACATTAAGGATTTTAAAAAAATATTTATAAGAAAAATAGGATATTTTGCACCACACTTTATATAAACACTCTGTCTCTGAGAAACTTCAGGAAAAGTGACTTTCTTCCATAGATTTTCCACATCCCAACTGTGGCTTGGCATTAACCAAAATCCGAATTGGCATAACTGTAAAATTCTTCTACGACTCTGTTGATTGCTTTGTCTTGGAAAGGTTGCAGTGTTTTATGTGGATTAAAATTCTGGTTGGATTAATTCTGGAGCAATTGTGACCCTGAGAATAACATCTGTAATTCTCACTAGGGCTTGGAATTGATCATCCAAGTCCTGAAAGTTTTTTTGGTATATTTAAGAAAGCTCATAGGCTTTTCTTCCTGGTCAGAACAGATTTACTCTTCTGCATGATACCTTAACTTAAACAAGTTTTACACTGATGTCTTCAGTAATAAGATGAATGTAAGGAACTAACGGAAGCTCTTCTATGGTACTTTTATCAATGCAGCATCATTGCTTTAGATATACATCATAAATTATAACCTAACAATGAAACTCCCTCAGATCTCCTAAAAACGAAAGTGTGCCTGGACTAGGTGAGTAAAAAGGACTGCAGACAATTAACCATTGTATTTGTTTCATCAGGTTCTTAACTGAGAGCCTCTTAAAAGTCAAGAAAGACTAAGGCCAGCCTGGTGGCATAGTGGTTAAGTTTGCATGCCCCGCTTCCATGGCCTGGAGTTTGCAGGTTCAGATCCCAGGCACGGGCCTATGCACTGCTTATCAATACATGCTGTGGCAGGTGTCCCACATAAAATAGAGGAGGATGGGCACAGATGTTAGCCTAGAGCCAATCTTCCTCAGCAAAAAGAGGAGGATTAGCAACAGATGTTAGCTCAGGGCTAGTCTTCCTCACCAAAAAACAGAATGAACCAAAAAAGTCAGGAAAGACTGGAAACATTGTTGTCATATGTCAAGATTCCTGATCAATATCTGCTCAGGGAGGCCCATAATTATGCATTCTGTTTAGGTAAAGCAGTTCACCTCTACTCTCTTATGTTTCATCTTCAATGATAGTATGGAAGAATATAAAGGTCATTTATAATTTTAATGCTTTGAAAAATGCTGCATAATCTGAAAATACGAAAACAGTAGAAGAACAAGATCTCCTGTGCTATCACTTTTATGCATTTCTAAATACCTAAAGTTCCTTATATGCTATTTTTAATCAATACAATAATAGCTATAAAAGATATACCTCCAAATTCGTTTCAAAAAGCCTTTAGCAGAACAGTTATATCCAATCCCAATTCAAAGCAGTAACTATTTCATTTTCTTCCATGATTTCTCTGGAAGCAAGGGTGGAAGAAGACACAGGGAAATAAAATCATGAAACAGCTTATTGTAGAACAATGACATTTTTGAACTAGAAAGGAACTCATAAATAATCCTTCCACTTATTTGTTCAAAAATATATATTGAATGCTGTCATAGTTAGCTTGGGCTGCTGTAACAAAATACCAGAGACTGGGTGGCTTAAAAAGAAGACATTTATTTTTCACAGATCTAGACGCTGGGAAGTCCAAGATCAAGGTGCTGGCAGATTTGGTTCTTGGTGAGGGCTCTCTTCCTGGCTTGCAGATGGCTGCCATCTTGCTGTGTGCTCACATGACTTCTTCTCTATGAGCATGCAAGGGGAGAGAAAGAGAGGGAAAATAAGTCCTCTAGTCTCTTCCTATAAGAGCACTGGTCCCATCATGTGCTCTTATAGGAAGAGGACCCCATCATCAAGACCCCACCTGCATAACCTCATCTAAATCTAATTAACTCCCAAAGCCCCCACCTACAAATATCATTATTTTGGGGGTTAGGACTTCAACATATAAATTTTCAGAGAACATAAACAGTCCATACAGGTGCCCACAATAAGCGAAGAATTTTCTATATACATTAGTAAACAAGTCAGATCAAAGCTCTGTTCTCTACATACTGTATGATTTCAATTATATGACATTTTGGAAAAAACAAAATTATAACAGTGATAAAACAATCAGTGGTTGCCAAGGGTTTGGAGAGGGAAGCTTAAATTGGTAAAGCAAACAGGATTTTTTAGAGTGGTGAAATTATTCCACATGATACGATGATAGTGAATACAGGATGTTATACATTCGTCAAACTCATAGAAATTTACAGTACAAAGAGTAAATCTTAATATATACAAGTTAAAAGAAGATCATTTAAGACATTGGGATTTCTAGGAAAGAGTGTAGAATGTGACCAAATAACGTAGCTGTATTACACATGTATGAAACAATCTCACTGAAGAAGTTGGAGGGAAGAATAATTGCTAAACTAAGTAAATTTGGAAATGGCTGGAGTCGGTGAGAAAAAAGGCAAAATAAATTTTACATAAATACTGTACTCTGCTGATGAAATAGTTTCCCATGGGAGTATGAGTTAACAATTATGATATGCTATACATGTATGTGGAATGGAAGAATTAAATAAATGGACGGCAGACGTTGAAAGGCAGGTTTTTCACTGTTGGAATGGAAGTTTACAGGTAAGCAATGGGAAGAGGGTAGAATAATCCATGTCGTTAGAAATTAGAGGATGCTCCCAGTAGGAAAGAGCAAGCCTAGCACTCAGATCCTAATACCATTATTCAATAAAAGGAACCAGGATTCATTACAGAAACTGTTGATTCTAAGACCGACTCAGGAGATATACAAGATGAGCCTGGAACATTTGGTATTGCCAGAAAGTAAAGAAGTGCTGAAAAAAATAATCATAGTGGTATGTCAAAGGGAAACAGACACCAACTAAAAGAGCTGCCAATGACAAAATAATAAATGTAGTATTGGATTATAACCCAAAGTATAAAATAAATATCCATGGGTCCATACAGATATAAATAAATAATTGAATAAATAAATATATGGGGACTATGGATAAATCTCCTGTGTAGAAGACCCAAATAATTTTTGTAGATGCTCTACCCTGAAGGAGGTGGAACACAACTCCCCACTCTCTAAATGTGGGCTCTGCATAGTGACTTCTTTCCAAAGCGTCTAGTACGGAAAGGAGGAAAAAGAGTAACTTTGCAATGGAGAAATCCGACAAACACTACTTCAACCAGCTGATCAAGGTCAACATCAACAGTGATGTCATGTTACTAGTATGTACTCTTCACGTGATATGACGAGAATAGCACTTTATCTGTGATTCTCCTTCCCCCAAATCCATAACTCTAGTCCAATCAAGAGAGAAACATCAGACAAATCTCAATTGAAGGGCATTCTACCAAATACTTTACCAGTACTCATTTAAACTGTCAAGATTATCAAAAACAAGGAAAGTTTGAGAATCTGTCAGGACCAAGAGCCAAAAGAGACATGAGGACTAAATGTAATGAGATACCCTGGGTAAGATCCTGGAACAGAAAAAGCCCATTAGAGAAAAACTAAGACAATCTGAATAAAGTGTGGATTTTAGTTAATAAGGTGTATCAATATTAGTTCATTAATTGTAACAAATGTACCATATTAATGTATGATGTTAATAACAGGGAAACTGGGTGTGGGGTATGTGGGAACTCTCTATACTTACTATCTTTGCAATATTTCTGTAAATCTTAACTGTTCTAAAAAATAAAATTTATTTTTTCAAAAAGTTCTGTCCTTGTAAAGGTTATATATTAGTGGAAAGAGATAGAAACATAAACAAAAATAAAACATATAGTATGAGAGATGGTGAGAAATACTATGGAGAAAAAAACAACACTAACAAAGAATAGAAAATATTGGCCGGGATGAAGTGAAGCATTTGCCTCATTACTTATTCCCAGATTTCTATGGGGATAGAGCCAGGGTTGGAGAGATGACCTGGGTATACCAGGCTTCCAGTGGTGACTGATGTAAACAAGATAAAAGGAGTAATAAGATGTCTTGGAAAATCTCAAGGGAAATAATATCAATGACACTCTAAAAGAGGAGGGGGAGGTGAAAGTCTTGCCATGAACATGTGGAATCATCTGGGCACTCCTTCGTTCCAGCCAGTGACAATGTGGAGCCAACGGAAGGGGTGGTATGGAGCAACTCTCTTGGTAGGTTAATGGAGAAGATCAGTGCGATTTCCTTCTTTTATAGATGAGAAATCTGAGACCAGAGAACTCAAAATAGTCTTCTCATGCTCCCATACCAAGATAGTTACAAATTTTGGACCAGCACCCAAGTTTCTTGATTCCTAACCCAAAACACTTTCTTCTACACCAAATGCTGCCTCTTGTTGATAATGACGAAATGCACCAGAGGTGATTGCCAGTTGAGAATACTCAGATAAAGGAAATATCTAAAATTAATATGTTTTCTTTCTCTATAAATGATTAATAATATCATACTTTGATTAATGTATTTTACTTGGGTTTTTATGTTTTGAATACTAATTATTGAGAACATTTTTGTTCTAAAGTGGCACATACACCTGTGACTTCAACTTGTGGGTCTTGACTTGTGGTCTCAGCTAGCTTAATTTTTGCTTCCTAGACTGCTCATATTTCATTTAGATTGGTTTATCAGTATTTAAAATCAACTTCTCCATATATCTTAGTTTCTGCCATTCTTACGTAATAGCCACTTGGATATAAATAAACTCATAGGCAAATAAAAGTTAGCTGATTAAAATGTCAAAACAAAATCATTTAATTGGGACATAGTTGGGATTTTAAAAACATATTGAGAATCTATTGTGTGGTTGAAATTATGAGTTGCATTCACACATGGCACCTCTTTGATCCTTGACATAGTACTTTACTCATAGTAAACATTGAATTAATATCTATCTATTGTATGAATGAATTGATTATCTGTAACATGTTCTATTTCTGAAGATTCTTACGTGCTAAATAAACTGATCCATTTTGTTAGCTTGAGTTCTCTTAGCAAGATGAGTTCCCAAGGGAAAAGTAGAGATGAGGATGCATATATAACATCTCTGTAGGTATATTCTATTTTGAAATTAGTAAATTAGAAGAAAATAAGAAAACTTTGGTATGCAAGAAATCAAAATGAATAGAAAGAAACTGAATGGGGCAGTTTGAGGGATTGAATTTTTTGTTTAGATAAGGATAGAACAGAGACACATCTGCCTTGGCTTTCCTGATTTTGAAAGTGCGTGTAGTGAAATTCACTTAGTATTCTATAGAGGGCTATTCTGTAATCTTAGGTTTATTATTCTGAACATCATTTTCAACTTAATGGAATACCAGGCATAATAGGTATAGAGAATAATTCACAGAATGGTTTAAAACACAAGTGTAGATGTCAGAAAAGTTGTGCTTTGTGAGTTATGCGTATGTGTGTTTTGTTATTCATACCATGTTCACTTTTTCTTTTGTGTTTGACTTTCTTCTAAAAGTAGACTGCCAAAAATGAACTTTTCTGTCAAATTTGCCATCTAGTTAGTTTTCTGTCACTCAAGTTTTATTGAGTATTAATAGCGGCGATATCTAATAAGATATTTTTAGAAATCTATTTTTCCCTTTATTCAGCTGTACCTCACACATTTAGTCCTGTAATTCATGAAGGAGAAAAATAAATCTTTTATTCATTACCCAAAGTCACGAGGCATAATTAATAACATAGTTGACAATATTAGCATTCAGAAGATTCCGAATGTCATGAAGAAAAATATTGAACATCTCTCTCCTCCACCCACACAAACACACAAATGAGTGTTAAACAAAAACACACATACAATATTAGATGGAGGAAATTTGACTTGAGAGAAATCCGTAGTAATAAAGCTCTAGCTTTTAGATGATGACAAGCTCAGTAAATATCGAACTGTGAAATGACTCTGAAAACTCCAAATAGAACCTTAGGATGAATAAACAGAGCAAGGGAGAGGATTATCCCACACTGGCGCACAACTTCATACTGATCCAACTGCCTGTGGGACGCAGTGCCTAATTCTTTCTAAGGGCTCTTTAGAAAGGATGTTGATCAACCAAACTGCTGAGAAAACTGGAGATATTCTAGTAAAGAAGAAAATCTTTTCTAGGAGAGGGGTATGTAGAGGCTAAAAACTTTCCTTAAATCATTGCTATATATATTTGTATATATTACTAAAACAATTGATGGGATATAATAAGAAATTGGGCTCAAGCTGAAGAACTAAAAAGTCATTTTGTTAGTCTTAGGATGGTATAGTTTGCCATACAAATTGTTGAGATCCATCACTTTTAGTAGACTCACTGTTAAAAATATTTTGGCGAGTATCTTACACTGAAAAACCCTGTATCAACTAAACCCCTCAAGGCCTTTTATAGGCCTCTTCCCACCGATTGATTCTATCACCCATGCCCCGATGAATCTATTCCTGAGTGTCCTCATTTCTTTGCAATAGCAAAATGTCTAGTCTATTAAGTCCTGATGTTTTATCTTGTTTTGATAGATCAGGTGATTAGCTTGAATCTGGGCTGACTAATTGAAAAGGCATGATCCTTGGCTCCCAGGACTAGATTATCAAACCAGTGGATGCATTAAATAAACTCAGTACAGAAGGCAGATTTTAGATTGTAATTAGAAGCAGGGCCGTGGTACATCCACTTACTGACAATTGCCCAAGCCTTCAATTAGATGAAAAAATAATTTTCACAAGCCTCTTAATAAAAATATGTTGCTGACCAAACAATTTTTTTTCATTTGAAATGCTACCTCCAATTGCTGTCTCCAGCCATTACGAAAATTGAATATTGCTGTACATGTAATTTGTCCCAAAGTTTCTCATTTTCACCATTTCATCATGGCCGATTATAAACTGCTTGTTGTGGCTAACAGCAAAGTGCAAGGATGACACTAATCATGCATTACTTTTAGGGTAAAAACAAGGGAAGAAATGACTGTAATGTTAGGCACAGCATACATATGGGAACAGAGGGTCATTTCACATTCCTAACAGATGCTGTTATTTCTGAATTTTTTAATGCAAGTGAACAGGCCTTTGAAAGCTGTTGCCAGCTTGGAAAAGAAAAGAGGCCCTAAAATAAACCTGTATGTTATTCAGGAATCCTATATTCAGCTATGGAAATATAGAAGACTCTTCATCTACATTATTTTAGGTATCAATACAACTGTAGCATCAATGTATATATAGTCACGAACCTTCCATATGTTGAATAAAGAGACCACAAAAAATAATAATAAAATAACATAATTAAATTAAAACCCAGGCAACAGAGAGGACTGGAAGGGAGGATTGAAAACATACTTGCAGAGACAATGTGGAGAGAACCACTTCTAAAAATGGAACTCTGGAAATTACTTCCTTTGGGAAAATTACTTAGCACCTTTGGCAAAGTACAAATAATTCTTCAACTTTTAATCATAAGAATTCTCTCTTTTAGCTGACAGTGAGGACTACTATTTCCAGTTCCTAACCAAGGCAAAGTGAATTTAATGAGTGTCATTCCTATGTTAGTGTGATTTTTTTTTTCCTCTGAGATATACCGGAACTCTAGGTGTTAAAAGACCATCAAGCCTGCCTTGCAGGGAACTAGGTGCTGGCCTGAGCTATGCAATAAATAAACAGCTGCCACAAGCAATTAATTCTTAAGAAAAACAGAAGACTTTCCAAATAGAGATGGCCATACGTGTAAGTGGCATCATGAACATAGGGCTATTCACATGAGAAGTGGGACTAAAGGCATAAAGGAAAGAACTTTCCTCTCACCGGGTTGGGAAAAGGTCTGAAATTTCTATCTTTGCCTGTTATCCAGAAAGGTATCCTCAGTCATTAGCTTCTGTTACAGTATAGGAATTAAATGGTTTGGTTGACAGAAAAATGCAGCCCAAATATTTTGTGGCTTCTGCAATGAAGAGGTGGAATCGATTTCCCCATCTCTTGAATCTGGGCTAGTCTTGTGATTTGCTTTGACCAATAGAATGTGACAAAGTGGCATTGTGGGTCTAAAGTCCTCTCAAGAGGTCTGACATTCAGTTTTAGCTTCTTGGAGTTCTGCTTTGAGCCACCAGATAAGGAAGCTCGTCTAGAATACTGGAGGGTGAGAGGCATATGGAAGAGATTCAAGTTGCTCTGGTTATCAGCCAGCATTAATGCCAGACAAGTCATTGACGCCATCTTGGGTCTTCTAGTCTAACCAACTCTTGAGCGGTATGTAGTCACATATGTGATCCCAGGTAAAATCAGTAGAGAAGCCACCAAGCTAACAAGCAAAATGTAAAATAATGAAGTGGTGTTCTAAGCCACAAGTTTGTTACACAGCAATAGATAATTGAAATAAAAGGTTTATTGGATTAAGTTAGAGGTCATTTCAGAATTCTTTGAAAGTGGCTTATTAGATAATTAAAACAATCTCAATGATAATAATTTCTTGTTTTTAGTAAATGTGCATTACATTAGATGAGCAAAGTTAGATATTATGTTATTTTTTTAGCATACCCACTATGTACCAGGTTGGTGAAACCAGAAAACTAATAATAATAGCAACTGCTTTTTTCATTGATTTATTTTTATTTTCTAAATTATCACGCAATGAAATGGACTTTTATTTTGGTGTGCAGTTCTATAAATTTTAACACATGTATAGAATAATGCAGCCATCACCAAAATCAGGATACAGAACAGTGCCATTACTCCCAAAATGTCCTTTTGCTCTTCCTCTATACTTAAAACCCCATCCTTATCCCCTGGAAATCATTGATCTATTCTTTTTTTTTTTTTTTTTTTTCATGTGAGGACGATCAGCCCTGAGCTAACATCTGCCAATCCTCCTCTATTTTGCTGAGGAAAACTGGCCCTGGGCTAACATCCGTGCCCATCTTCCTCCACTTTTTATGGGATGCCGCCACAGCATGGCCTGCCAAGCGCTGCATCAGTGCACACCCAGATTCGAACCGGCGAACCCTGGGCTGCCGCAGCAGAGTGAGCACACTTAACCGCTTGCGCCACTGGGCTGGCCCCATCACTTATCTATTCTTGATCGCTACAATTTTGTGTTTTCAAGAATGTCATATAAATGGAATCATAAAGTATGTAATATTGTGAAATGGATTTCTTTCACATTCTGCATACTGCCTTTGAGATTCATCCAAGTTTTTGTGTGTCAATAGTTCCTTTTTATTATCAAGTAGTATTCCATTGTATGCATGTACTACAATTTCTTTACTCTTGCACTTGATTAATGACATTTAGGTTTTTCCTGTCATCAAAAATTATGTTTTTTGATGATTATGAAAGAGCAGCTATAAACATTTGTGTATAGGACATTGAGTCAACATTGGTTTTTATTTCTCTATAGTAAATACTCAAGAATGAGATGGCTAGGTTATATGGTAAGTGTATTTTTAACTTAAGTAACTTCCAAACTATTTTCCAAATTCTCTGCACAATTATACATTCCCACCAGCAATGTAGGAGAGTTCCCATTGCTTTGCGTCCTTGCCAGGATTTGGTGTAGTCAATACTATTTTGTTTTAGCCATTATAGTAGGTTTGTAATGGAATCTAATTATGGTTTTAATTTGTGTTACCCTAGTAGCTAATGATGTTGGACATCTTTTCATGTGCTCGTTTGCTTATATATTCTTTCTTTGGTGATGTGTCTATTCAAGACTTTGGGCCATTTCTTGCTTTTTTTTTCCCTTACATGATAAAATTGTAGTAAAGTTGCAATGGAGAACACTGTTAGAACAGTGTGATAACCAGTTTCAAAGATGGCCCCAATGATCCCCATCATCTGATATTCACACACTTGAGTGGTCACCTCTCGTTATACAATACACATTGGTTTGTGTGACCAATAGCCATAGTGTGCTGACCCCTAATCTTGTTGACTGTTCCATCTGCACTTGAAAAGAATGTATATTCTGCTCTTGTTGGAGTGTTCTGTGAATGTCAGGTAAGTTCAGTTGGTGTTGCTTCATTCTTCTATAGTCTTGCTGATTTTATGTTCACTAGTTCTATATGCTACTGAGAGGGGAGTGTTGAAGTCTCCTACTATATTTATGAGTTTCTATATTTCTTCTTGTAGTCAGTTTTTGCTTTATATATTACCCAGTTCTGTTGTTAGCTACAAACACATTTAAGAATTTTTTTTCTTTTTGTCTTCTTGGTGAATTAACCTTCTTATCATCATGTAATATCCCTCATTACCCCTGGTAATTTTCTTTGCTCTGAAAACAGTACTTAGTCTGATATCAATAGAGCCACTCCAGCTTCTTTTTGGTTAGTATTTACATAGTATATCTTTTTTTATTCTTTTACCTTTAACTTATTTACATAATTATATTTAGTGTGAGTTTCTTGTAGACAGCATATAGGTGGATGTTTTTAAATCCATCCCTTTTAATTGGTATGAATCAACATTTTGCATTTAATGAGATTATTGATACATTAGAGTATAGCTTGTTATGAACTGAGTTGTGTTCTCCCCAAAATTTATATGTTGATGCCCTAACCCCCAATGTGGAGACAGGGCCTAGAAGGAGGTCATAAAAGTTAAATGAGGTCATAGGGTGGGACCTTAATCCAATAGGGCTGGTGTCCTTACAAGAAGAGAAAGAGACACCAGGTCTCTCTCTCTCCAAGTGAGCACACAGGAAAGACCATGTGAGGATACAGCAAGAAGGTGGCCATCTACTAGCAAGGAAGAGAGCTCTTAACAGAAAATGAATTTGCTGACACTTTGATCATTAGCTTCTAGCCTCCACAATCTGGGGGAAAATAAATGTCTATTGTTTAAGCCACCTAGTCTGTGGTATTTGGTTATGGAAGCCTGAGCATACTGATACATAGGTCTACCATTTTATTATTTGTTTTCTGTTTGCTTTTTTAAAAAAAAATTCTCTGTTTTTTCTTTCCCATCTTCTTTTTGGGTTATTTAAATATCTTTTAGTATTATATTTTGAAGTGTCTGTTATGTTTTTCTCTGTATCTCTTTCTACACCTTTTTAAGTGGTGGGACTAGGGATTACAATATACATACTTAAACTTCACAGCCTATCTAGGGATTCAATATTTTACAACTTCAAGTAGAATGCAGAAATCACCATATAGGTCTTTTTACACCCCTTTATTTCATAGTTATCTTATATATTACATCTATGTACATTAAAAACCCCAATAAACAATTATTCTGACTCTGACTAGTATACTGCAATTCAATTCTGATACTAACCACCTGGAGTTGTTTCAGACTCCACAGATTTAAAGGGCATGATCCCCAACAAGACTGCCGTGTCCACTTCAGGCTGCCAGATTCCCCAGGCCACCCACACTTCTGACCAACTAGTTACAAATTTGGTCAGACCTCCTCAGGTTAAATAATTCACTAGAATGACTCACAGAACTCATGAGAGTGCTATATTTGCAATTAGTTTTATTATAAAAGATGCAAATCAGGGAGATGAGATCAGGGAGGGTCCCAAGCACAGAGTTTCTGAGCCCTCGTCCCATGGAATCAAGGCAAGTCACCCAATATGTTCACCAACCAAGAAGCTCCATCAAGCTTTGGTGTCAGAGTTTTATTGGTGCTTTATTACATAACTATGATTGATTAAATCATTGGCCAAATGATTGAACTCAATTTCCAGCACCCTCCTCCATCCCCTTCAGCTTCCCAGAGGCTGGTTCAAAGATTCAACTCTCTAACCACAAGGTTGGTCTTTTAGGCATTGCCAGTCCAATCCTGAAACTATCTAGGGGCCTACCAAGAGTCACCTCATTCTCATAAACTATCAGGTATAATCAAAAGGGGCTCATGAATGACAAAGACACTCCTATGACTCAGGAAATTTTGAGGGTTTTAGGAATTTCACACCAGGAACCTGGGACAAATACTAGGTAAAATCTTTATTATATAACAAAAATCTTTTGTTTCAACCATCAAATGTATTGTACAAATCTCAAGAGAAGAGGAATAAACTAATATATTTACTCAAATATTTACCATTGTGGTTTCTTTTCTTCATTCCTGATGTTCCAGGTTTTTTTTTTTCCAGGTACTATTTCCTTTATATCTTAACACTTTAATTAGGCTTTACAGCAGTTTCATTGGAAACAAATTATCTTAGCTTCCTTCATCTGAGATGTCTTTATTTTACCTTCATTTATAGAAGATACTTTTGCTGGATATAGAATTTGGAATTGGTATTTTCTTTCAGTAGCTTACAAATGCTGTGCCACTTTTTTCTGACCTTGATGACTAGAAATAAGAAATCTCCTGTCACTAAAATTGCTGTTCCACTGTATATAACATGTCCTTTCTCTGGCTATCTTCAAGAATTATTCTTTATCTTTAGCTATTTGCAGTTTGCTTATGAAGTCGTGGGGATGGGTTTCTTTGGGTTTATCCTGTTTTGAATATCTGTGCTTCTTTCTGTAAGTTTATATTTTCACCACTGGAAAGAAGTTTTCAGCTATTATTTTTTTTAATATTATTTCCAGTACTACATTCCTTTTCCTATCTTTCTAGGACTCAGACAACACAAATTTTAGATCTCTTGTTTTTGTACACTAGGTCCTTAATTTTTTAAATTTTATTTTTTTCTCTCTTGCCCAGAGAATAACTGAATAATGTTGAGTAGCTTCTATTGCTCTATATTCAAATCCACTGACTCTTTCCACTGTCATCTCTATCCTGCAACTGAGCCATCCAGTGAGACGTTTTTGTATTGAGCTTTTTATTTCTAAAATTTCCAATTGTCTTTTTCTTTATATCTTGAAATTTTTTTTGCTCAGATATTCTATTTTTTTTTTAATTTGTTTCAGTAGTGTTCACAATTGCTTGCTGGAGTATTTTTGTAATAACTTCTTTAAAATATTTGTCAAGTAATTCCAACATTTCTGACATATTATCATGAGTATCTGTTGATTGTCTTTTTCCTTGTGATTTGAGATTTTTCTAGTTCTTTTTATGCCAAGCATATTTGGATTGAACACTGTGTATTTGGAATATCATTGTATGAGACTGAGTCTTGACTAATTTCTAAATGTGATATATTTGTTTTAGCAGGGAACTGACCTGTTTAGGTTCAACCACAGTTTCCAACCTGTGGTTTTCAAAGCCATTGCAGTGCTTTTCTGATCTGTCCTCCACATACATCACCCAGTCACCAATCTGGGACCTGGGCATTGGTCTCTCTGTTAACTGAGTTCTCACTGTCTTTAGTGTGCTGAATAACATCAGGTCCATGTATGTGCAGCTTGGGGTGAGCCTAGGAGTTCATAAAAACCTTTCTTGGGCTACTTACCAAGTTCCTGCCTCTCTTCAATCTACCCAATAATTTGTTTCCCTGAGGCTCTTGTTTTTGTGCTATAACCAGAAAGCTGAAGCTCTATTTACCTTGTTCTTCCATGTGCTTCACCAACTGATCCCACGTCAGGGGCTAAGCAGCAGAAGAGAGAGAGAATGAAAGCAACAAAAGATAGACCTCATACTCTTGGAGCCAAAGCACCAACTGATTCCAGAGGAAGATTCTCTTCAATCAGAGTGTTAGTTTATATTGGCTCCTCTTGCCAACAGCTGTCACCAATACCATGTAATTGCTTGAGGGATGAATTATAAGAGAAAAGAGAAAAGGAAAAAGCAAAGGGGTGTGTTTCCACAATCTTTCTGAGTGTTATAAGTTCCTTTTCTACTATTGAACCACAACTAGAGAATTTTAATTGGAGATTTCTCTCTCTGTGCTTTGGTGCTCACTTCTGGTGAGTTGAGTTCAAGCTGGGGGATACCAATGGGAAAAAAAACTGTAAACTCACAGATATGTCAGTGGTATTTCAAATTTTGGATCTTCCTCTCCAATCTCTCTGATACTATTTACTTTCAGAGCCCTCAAATAGCTGTTGCATGCATTCTGTCCAGGTTTTATAGCTGTATTTAGAGGAATAAACAGAATGGAGTGTGCTTATTCCACTTACTGAGAGCTAGGCCCTAGACTCCTTGATAACAAGTATTTATAGAGTGGATTTCATGTGATAGGCCCTATGCTAAGTGATTTATATAGATGATCTCTTTATCTCTGACAATAGGCCTCAAAGGTTGGTTCAGTTTTACAGATGATGAAACTGAGTATTGAGAGGCTAAATAACTTGCTCACAGTCACGCTGCTACTAAGAGCTCTCTGTGCTCAGACTTTAGGCCTATTGATTATAGAGCATAAAGCACTTCCCTGGGATAACCTCTTCTGGAGCAATGACCTAAACTGACAATGGGACTCTGGATATACAGAAATTTGTGTGAAAGCTCTGAGTAGCAAAACTTGAAGAAAATTACATAAGTAATGCTGAAGACTAATTTGCCTTTTTCAATATTTTATTTGGCTCTAGTCCTGCTGTTAAAGCCTTTCCAAGGTCAGAACTATGGTTTCCTTGCAGTGAGATAATGTGCTTGAAGACTTCTTAAAGCTCTAGAAGTCTAAGGGCAAAAAAAAACCTTCAACAAAGATTTTTAAAATAGAGAGAACATTAAGATAGAGAAAAGCAATGAAAGACTTCCTTGATAACTCTCTTTGCCCAGTGGTAGCTTAGCTTTTTGTGATAGCTACATATTTGAAGTTGAAGAATGTTATTGGCATTTAGGAGCCCAGGATCTTGTTTCATCATACATACAATGTTTAAAAGCTGATAAAAGCTTTTTATTCAGTTGATAAAAGCTTATCATCTACAATTTTTTTAAATATCTGAGATTCTCTCAAGGAAATATTTTGCTATACAAGTGCCTGAGGGAGAACCAAGAAATGAATGATTAACATAAGTTGGGAGACAATTAAAAGAAGAATACATTTTAAGATAATCTGATGTTGACTTGGGACCTAGTTATATCTGTCATCATCTGAATTTGTGAAATCTGTTGTTTTGTATCGAGTTCTGTGGTGTTATTTGTTCAGTGTTTTTTTTTTTCCTTTTTAAGCAAACAAACCTGCAAATACCAACAACAAACAAAATGAAGAAAAGGAAAAAATTTCTCAGTCCCAGCAGTTGTGTTGTAGGAACCTGTTAAAAAATAAGTTTACCACCTAATTCTAACCTCTTCCACTGGGCTGTAGAATTAGGTATCACTATTTTTGAGTCCACTGGTTTGCTTTATTTAATTTGTTAGCTCAACAACGTTGTTGGATAAGGTGATGTCCTGTGAAAGAGACCAGGCTATTTGGAAATAGATACATCTTCCAAATTAAGGTTTCCCAAAACAAGGTCATCTGGCATTGGGGCCTGTAAGGGAGGGGGTGTGGAGAAAAGATCACCATAGCTCATAAATCAACATCCATGATTTTTACGTCAGAGATGACTTATGTACTCAAAACACATTTAACTTTATTATAACTATTAATGTGTTTTTAATTGGATGATATTTGTATTAGTTTGGTAGGGCTGCCATAACAAAGCACTACAGAATAGATGGCTTACAGAAATAAGCAGAAATTTGTTTTCTTATAATGCTGGAAGTTTAAAGTCTGAGATCAAAGTGTCAGCAGAGTTGGTTTCTTCTGAGGCCTTTCCGCTTGGCTTGTAGATGGCCATCTTTTTTCCATGTCTTCACATGATCTCTCTATAACTATCTGTGTCCTAGTGTCCTCTTCTTAAAAGGACACCAGTGATATTGGATTAGGGCTCATTTTGACTTAATTACCCCTTAAAGACGTTATCTCCAAATACAAACACATTCTGAGGTATGAGGGATAAGGACTTCAATATATTAATTTTGGGGAGACACAATTCAGCCTATAACATAAATATTTAGATTTCATAAATTATTATATATACATATGTATATATACATATGATACATATATGTATATTTGTGTGTGTTTAATAAATAACACTGTGTTAAGTAAAAAACACTATCCTAAATTGTCTTCTTTTAAAATTAGAAAATCTGGTTACATATGACTTAGATTTCCACAAGGTAACAATTGGTTACATAATTTTTACCTGGTTTTTAAACTTTTACTCCTGGCTCTAGCCAATTTTTCTCACAAGCTACGGCGCTTAGAAAGGCAGGCAGAGAAGCCTGTGGCTCTGTTGTGCCTAAGGACATACGCTCTTGTGCCAGCACGGTCCCCAGTCCCCACACCCACATCACCTCAGTTATTTAGGTTACTTGACTGGTCCTTAGGCATTTGAGTTTATAACAAATGCTCTAACCAGTTACAGACCACGTGATGCGTGCCAACTAGTCTGATTTCAGGCCTTCTCTTCTTGGAGGGAAAGAATGGTGTTTTTAACTTATTGTCTAGCACTTAGAAGTTTCTGAGGGCATGGCTTAGTTAAGAGTTATAGCTCAACATCAAGGAAAAATGATTCAGGATCCTTGATGTTTTCTTGTTTGATTGGTTGTCCCCGTGTAATTTCAACACAGATTGGCTCTATCTGTTTGATACAGCTCCAACAAAGCAGCTGTATATAAAAATAACTGAAAAGTAAAATTTTCAGCCACTCTTCTATGGTTTTATAACTTACATTGTGCCATATAATTAGCAATTTCATTTATTTATTGTTCAATAAATTGACCCAGGTTGTATACACAATTATCTATCTTTTTAGAAGGAAGTAAAAAATATCAGTAAAAGCAGATTGAGTGTGTTACATACTTTTGAAAAAGCTGTTTAGATGACAGAATTTTTTTCACTCTTCACTGGGTGGGCACTCTGTGATAAACATGACCACAGACACTTATGTGGTGTGTGTTCTATGAAAGCTGGAAATTTGAGAGTACTGTGACCAATTACGACCAGAAACAGATGATCATCAAAAGAAGAGGCTTTCAAAGTTCTAACTCACACTAACAGTCAAGTAAACAATAATAAATGAACCTCATTATAATCTCACAAAATATTTATGATTTCGTGGAATTCTAAGTTTGACCTGCCTTGAATAAATTTCATAGACACAGATTTTATTCTTCACATGATTAACACACCAGAGTACATCATTCTAAAATTCTTCAGGTGGTAAACTACTTGTGCATTTTAAACAGTCAAATGATGCATACACAGCTAAGATGTTCTCAGAGTTGGTGAAAAATGAATATATTAACTCAGATATTTTCCTTTCTATCTGTCATCTTCTCTTTTTCATTTTAATCTATTATTATTATTATTCCTTTCTGATAATTTCCTTTCAGCAAATACTAGATGGCCAATCAGCCCCCTATTCTCCCTTTTATTCAGCACCTGTACACCTACATATTGCTAAGTGTATAAGGTTTCCATTTTGACAGAATCCAGTGGAGATTCTGTTTACCCAGCCTGAGCTCTGGCTTGCATTTTACGAGCATCCACTCCTACTTTTGCTGACTAACATTTCTCACCCTCATCATGTAGATTTACCTTAGCAAACTGTGAGATACAGTGAGGCAGGCAGCAAATCCAAGCCTTTGGTCCAGTTTTCTACTTGTCACTTCCTGCGATTACATTGTGCCTCAGGTTCAGCAGCCTCCAAAGGGCCGTGAAGGATTCCACAGATGCCAGTTTAATTCTGCATTGCCTATGCTGCCTGTCTTATTTGGGGATTCACCTGATTTAAAACTTCACATGACTTTGGGATATACAGATGATTCTCGCGGCCTAAGACGCTTCCGCCTTATACCTGCATGTCTTGCGCAAGCTGCAAGTCAGCTGGATGTTTCGTTTCTGTACTGCGCCACCGATCAGGGAGCTGCCAGCCCAACCGCGCTATAGTGACTGACTGAAGCCCAGGGCAAGCGTGTTTTGACGGACATGATAGTGGGAGATGGGGTGAAAAATAAGAACCAGATCTTGGTTTAAAGAAAGCATTTCTTAGTGATCCTGACGTGGGCCCAGAGGCTCTGGCAAAGGACAGAAGTATAACCTTCATGATTTGCAGGCAGCCTGGCACCTGTCTTGACACACTCTGGAGAGATGCCCTGGAGAAGTACAAACCATATACTTCCCTTGCAGAACTGGCTGGAAATGGAAGCCTTCACCACAGACTTTCTGCAGGGTGGTCACCCCATTTTTTTTTTTGCTGATTAATTAACATCCAACTTAATTGTCAACTTGCTGTTCTTAAATTTACTTACAGCCTTATACTGTTTGATTTCTCTTCCAATCCCCCAGAGTTTTAACCTCCCACTAGTTCCAACCCCAGCTGACAGTTGTTTTTTCTCCCTAATCCCTGCATTTTTTGTGAAGCTGGTGGTTTGAAATGAAAGGTGATCTTGCAGAGAAAAGACAAACTTCTTTATAGTCTCAGCAGCACCTCCAGTCAGCTCTTCGGTTCTGATTCAAGGTGACTGCTTTTTGTGTTACATTTCTTATCTTAACATTCTGTTTTAGGAGCTGCCAGAACATTCATTTCATTTTTTAAATGAATGCAAAATTCCCCAAAGCCTCTACAGGACCATTGAGGCTTACTAATTAGATTCATTAAACAGTACTCAAAAGTAAAGGTAATTTGGCTCTTATTCTGTTTTTTTTCCCCAAGACTATCTCTCCACAATGCTTTATTGAATAATATGCTGTGTTTAATGGTCTCTTTTGCTAAAACATCGGGTCACAAAGTGTTGGTTCATTAGACTTCTTGTCAGTGCAACTTGGTTAGTGTCAGTGTTCCCACTCCTATGGCTGCTCTGGTGTGCTGGTATTCTGGGGTTATAAAGTAGTCAAAAAATGTGATTGGCATGATGTCTAATTTTAGAGCTGTAAATGTGCTAGAGGAAATAGCAGAGAAAATCTTCTTGAGGTTTTTTTTTTTTTTTTTTAAACAAAGGGAAAAACATTCTCGTACTGTATTGGCTTTTAAAATTCCCATAAAGTAAAATTCACCTTTCTTATTGTACATTTCTGCATTTTAATACATCTGCAGACTTATGTAACAACCAACACAATCAGGATACAGAATAATTCCAACACTGCAAAGAATTCCTTTGTGCTATCTCCTGGCAGTCAAAGCCTCCTCCCACCCTAACTCTGCCAACCAATGACCTTCTCTCCATCAGAGTTGTTTTGCCTTTCCCAAATATCTAGAAATGAAATCATTCAGAATGCAACCTTTGAGAATGGATTCCTTCATTTGGTATAATTGCTTTGGAATTCATTCATTTTATTGTGTATATCAATCGTTCCTTTCTCTTATTGTTGAGTTGTATTCTACTCTATGTTTGTACCAGTTTGTTCATCCATTCTCTCACTGAAGGTCATTTGAGTTGTTTTCAGTTTTTGGTAATTATGACTAGACTGCTATAAATATTCATGTATAGGATTTCGTGGGATTGATGGTAACTGAAAATTTAGCTTTATAAGAAATGATCAGACTTCTGGTTTCCAGTCTGGCACGTAAGGAACTTAGAAGTCGCCACTTTGTCCTAACAAGTAAAAAGGTGAACAAACTGAAAAATCAACACTTCTTGGATTCGTCATAGAAGTGAGATCACAGGGAAAACTGCTTCCCCCAAAATCAGAGGGACAGACAGGTGGACACAGAGAATTACAACTCTGGAGTTGAAACCTCCACGGGAAGAAGCGCCAGGGAAGGAAAAAAAAAATCTAGACTGTAATTGATGAATTGCAGGAGGTTCACTCCGGGAAAGTCTAAGAGTTAAAAACTCCAGGGGATCAGTCGTAGAGGGACTCCCATGCTTTTGCGAGTTTTACCTCCAGGAACTCTACCAGGTTCTCACAGTGCATATTGGAGAAAAATTCCCTGGTACTTCCATGCTTCCGGTGGCAAGAGGGAAAATATAACCATTTTGAAATATGCCAGAGCATTCTGTTCTTCTTAACAAGTCTGCCTCAGGAGAAACTAGTTAACCAGAGGCTAACCTGCTAGAGTTTTACCAGAGCATAACCTATGTGGGGTAGGGAAATACCCAGCTCCAGCCCACTCCAGCTATCCTGTCCCGCCTAAGCAGATGAGGGTGAAAAACCAGTGAGGAGCACTGTTGAAGTTCACAGCCCAGGGGCACAGGCTCCCCAAAAGACTGAGACCTAATCATGGAAGTACGGAGCACTTGCCCTCCCAGGACACCTTATCACTATGTTACTAACAGCCTATTTACCACAGTTTCTTTTACAGTGCACCATGTCCACATTTCAACAAAATGTTACAAGGCATATTAAAATGGCAAAAAATGCAGTTAGAAGAGGCAGAGCAAGCTTCAGAACCAGACTCAGGTATGGCAGGGATGTTGGAATTATCAGAATGGGAATTAAAACAACTATGATTAATATGCTAAGGGCTCTAGTGGGTAAAGTAGACTGTGTGCAAAAACAGATGGGCAGTGTAAGCAGAGAGAGAGAAATTCTAAGAAGGAACTAAAAAGGAATGCTAGAGATCAAAAAACCTGTAACAGAAATGAAGAACGCTTTTGATGGACCCAATAGTAGACTGGACATGGCTGAGGAAAGAATCTCTGAGCTTGAGGATATGACAATAGAAACTTCCAAAACTGAAAAGCAAAGAGAAAAAAGACAAAAAAGAAAAAAAAGACTATCCAAGGACAGCTACAATGTGTGTTTACAGTGTGACAGCTACAAAACATATAACAAATCACAATAGAAATATCAGAAGGAGAAGAAAGAGAGAAAGGAACAGAAGCAATAATGACTGAGAATTTCCCCACATTATTGTCCGACATCAAACGACAGACCGAGGAAGCTCAAAGAACACCAAGCAGGAAAAAAATACCAGAAAATACTACACCCAGGCGTATCATATTCACATTTTAGAAAACCAAAGATAACGAAAAAAATCTTGCAAGAAGATCAAAGAAAAAAGTATCTTTCCTATAGAGGAGCAAAGATAAGAATTACATGTGACTTCTCAGAAACTATGCAAGCAAGAAGAGAGTGGGGTGAAATATTTGAAGTGTTGAGAGTAATGATCAAACTATTTTCCTGAGTAGCTGTACCATTTTCCCACCGGCAAGTTGCTCCACTTACTAGCCAGAATTTCATATCATCAGTATTTTTCCATTATAGCCATTCTGATAGGTGTGTAGTAGTATGGCATTGTGGTTTTAATTTGCATTTCATTAATGACTAATAATGCTGAGCATCTTTTCTTATGCCTATTTGCCACTCATATCTTTTTGTTAAAGTGGCTGTTCAAATCTTTTACCGGTATTTTGATTGGGTTGTTAATTTTCTTATTCTTGATTTGTAAGAGTTATTTATATATTCCGGATATCAAGTCTTTTGTTGGACATGTAAGTTGAAATATGTTTGAATCTTAGCCTAACTCAGGGACACATAGTTTTTTTTTTTTATGTTTTCTTCTAAGAGTTTTATAGCTTGACATTTTATAACTTGCTCTGCAATCCATTTTGAGTTAATTTTGTATAAGGCATGGGTTATGGTACATTTTTTTTTTTCAGTAAACAAATGTCTAAATGTTCAAGAACCATTTGTTAAAAGCACTTTCCTTTCTCCATTGAATTGCCTTTACCTCTTTGTTAAAAAATCAATTAATCATATTTATATAGGGTTTTTTTTCTGGATTCTCTATTCAGTTTCATTGGTGTATGTGTCTATCTTTTTTCCAATAACGTACAGCTTGATTGCGACAGCTTTAGAGTAATTGTTTTGGCTGGTTCTTTTGCCTTTTCATATAAATATTGAAATTAGTTTGTCTATGTTTACAAAAAAATACTGCAGGAATTTTTATTGGGATTCACACCTTAATTATATTAGATCTTCCAATCAATGAACAATATATTTGTTCATATATTGGATCTTATTTGGTATCTTTCATCAGCATTTTATAGTTTTTAACATATATATATCACGCATATGTTGTTGGATAATACCTAAGTAATTCACATTGGGGGAATTCATGAATGGCACTTTTAAAAATATCTGTATCCAATTGTTCACTGACAGTATATAGAAATATTATTGGTTTTATTATGTTCACATTGTATTCTGTGACCTTGATTAAATCACTTATAAGTACTAGGAGCTCTTCTGTGGATTATTTCAGATTTTCTACATAGGAAATTTTCTCTTTTATGAATAGGGACAATTTCATTTCTGTTTTTCTATTTCAATATTTTTTATTTCTTTTCCTTTCTTCATTGTGATTAATAAGATTTCTGTACAATGTCGAATAGTTGTGGTGAGGATGAACATCCTTGCTTTGGTCTTAATCATTTTTTTTGTGTGTGTGAGGAAGATCAGCCCTGAGCTAACATCCATGCTAGTCCTCCTCTTTTTGCTGAGGAAGACCAGCCCTGAGATAACATCTATTGCCAATCCTCCTCTTTTTTTCCCCTTTTTCTCCCCAAAGCCCCAGTAGATAGTTATATGTCGTAGTTGCACATCCTGCTAGATGCTGTATGTGGGATGCCGCCTCAGCATGGCCAGACAAGTGGTGCATCGGTGCGCGCCTGGGATCTGGACCCGGGCCGCCAGTAGCGGAGCACATGCACTTAACGGCTAAACCACGGGGCCGGCCCCGCCTTGGTCTTAATCTTAAGGGGAAGCATTCAGTCTTCTACTATTGAGTATGATGTTAGTTGTAGGTTTTATGTGGGTGTCATTTATCAGCTAAGGAAGTTCCCTTAAATTCCTAGTTTACTGGAATTTTTCTTATTATCATTAATGGATGTTGACTTTTGCCAGATGCTTTCTTTCAGTCTACTTATGAGATCATGTGGCTTTTCTTTTTAAGCTTGTTAATATGGTGGATTACATTGACTGATTTTGTAATATTGATTTTTAATATTGCATTCTTGAGATTAGCTTCACTTGGTCATCATGTTTTATGCTTTTTACTTATTGCTGGATTAAATTGCTAATATTTTGTTGAGGATATTAGCATCTATGTTTATGATTGACATTGCTCTGTGGTTTTATTTGCATATACCATTTTTGTGTGGTTTTGTATGAGGACAATCGTACCAACTCTTAAAATGAGTTGGTAAGTGTTCCCCTTTCTTCTGTTTTCTGGAAGATACACTTAAGATTCATGTTATTTTTTTGTTTAAATATCTGGGAGAATTCACCAGTGAAACTACCTAGACTTGACATTTTCTTTCATAAACAGTTTTAACTATGAATTCAATCTCTTATCAGATATAAGACTATTTAGATTATCTATGTCTTCTTGATACAGTTTTCTCAATTTATGTCTTTCAAGAAAGTAGCCCATTTCCTTCATGCTGTCAAATTTTCGTTGATAGTGTTCGCTATGAACTGAATGGTTGTGTCTCCCTTAAATTCTTATGTTGAAACCCTAATTCCAATATGATGGTATTTGGAGGTGGAAGGTGTTGGGACATAATTAGATCATGAAGGTGGAACTGCCAGGAATGGAATAATTGCCCTTGTAAGAAGGGACCAGAGAGCTAGCTTGCTTTCTCTACCATCTGAGTATACAGCAAGAAAGAAGCCATCTGTAAACCAGAAAGAGGGCCTTGCCAAGAAGCTGACCATGTTGGCACCTGATATGAGACTTTCAGTCTTCAGAAATAAATTTATGTTGTTGATAAGGCACCTAGTTTATGGTATTTTTTTATAGCAGCCCTAGCTTACTAAGGTAGTGTTGCTCCTAGTATTCCCTCATTAAATTTTTAATGTCTGTGGAGTTTATAGAGATAAACCCTCTTTCATTCCTGATATTAGAACTTTATGTTTACCCATTTTCTTGGTCCACCTGGCTAGAGTTTTATCAATTTTATTGATGTTTACAAAGAACTAGCTTTCGATTTTATTTATTTTCTCTATTGTTTTTCTGTTTTCAATTTCTTTGCTATCTGTTTATATCTTTATTTCCTTTATGCATGCTTTGGGTTTATATTACACTTTTCCTAGATCTTTAAGGCATAAGCTTAAATTAGTGATTTGAGACCTTTATTCTTTTTTCCAATGTATGCATTTAATGCTATAAATTTCTCTGACTCCTATCTTTGATGCATCCCACAAATTTTGATATATGTATTTTATTTTCATTCAATTTAAAATATATACGAATTTATCTTGAGACTTTTTGACCCAGTGATTATTTAGAAGTGTGTTGTTTAATTGCCGGGTATATAGGAGTTTTCTAGATATCTTTCTGTTATTGATTTATAGTTATATTCCACTATGATGACAAGGCGAAGTTTGCATAATTTCATTTTTTGGTTAATTTGTCAATATTTTTTCTGTGATCTAGGATATATTGTATTTGGTGAATGTTTCATATCCATATGAAAATAATGTGTATTCTCATGCTGTTGGGTTGAGGGTTTTATATATGTCAATTAAATCAAGGTGATTGAAGGTTAAAGGTTCTGACTCTGATCCCACTTCTGATCACCAACTAAAAGGCTCTGGACCCAATTCCAACATGTGTGGGAGTAGGTTTTCTCCCCACACCAAGCAATCCTTGGACACCAGCAGGGTGTCCTACAATTCAATTCAATTCTGACACTATCTGCCTGGAGATAGCATCAGACTCCACAGGTTAAGGGCTCAGTCCTACAAGATGGCACCATCAACTTCAGATGCCAATTGAAAGTCCAAATTATCACCTTGGGCTTCTGATCCACAAGCTATAGATTGGAAGTTCTACCCATTGCCTCCTTGGATTCAATTAATTTGCTAGAGTGGCTCATAGAACTCAGAGAAACATTTTGCTTACTAGATTACTGGTTTATCATGAAAGGATATAACTCAGGAACAGCCAGATGGAAAAGGTGCATAAGGCAAGGTATGGGGAAAGGGTATGGAGCTTTCATGCCCTCTCTGAGCAGCCACTCTCCCCAAATCTTCATGTGTTCACCAACTTGGAAGTTCTTTGAATTCCCGCCTTTTGGGTTTTTATAGAGGGCACTATGTATACATGATTGATTAAATCATTGGCCATTGGTGACTGATTCACTTCCCAGCCCCTCTCACCTCCCGCAGATCAAGAGTATGTGACTGAAAGTTCAACCCTCTAATTACATGGTTGGTTCTCCTGGCAACCAGCCCTCATCCTCAGGTGTGATCTAAAAGTCACCTTATTAACATAACAAAAGACATTTTTATTGCTCTCAACACTTAGGAAATTCCAAGGATTTTAGGTTCTTTGTGCCAGAAATGGGGCCAAAGACCAAATGTATATTTATTATTAGAAATAACAATATCACACAAAGGTATTGTTCAAGTCTTTTATTTCCTTGATGATTTTCTATCTACTTGTTCTATCAACTAAATTGAAGAGAATGTTGATGTCTGCAATACACATACACATATTTTGAAGTTCTTTTGTTAGATGCATACACTTTATGATTATTATATCTTCTTGGTGACATGTTCTTTGTGTTATTATATAACACCCTTCTTTATCTCTGGTAATTTTTCTTGCTCTAGCTACTCACGGTTTTTTTGATTAGTGTTTGCATGTTATAACATTTTCCACTATTTTTTTTCCTTTAACCTATTAATATCATTATATTTAAAGTGAATTTTGCATAAATAGCATATATTTAGATATTTTTTAATCCAATCTGATTATCTCTGTCTTTAAATTGGTGGCCTTAGATCATTTATATTTAATGTAATATTAATATGTTTGGATTTAGCATACCTCTTTATTA
Organism: Diceros bicornis minor; assembly: GCF_020826845.1. Classification (NCBI taxonomy): domain Eukaryota; kingdom Metazoa; phylum Chordata; class Mammalia; order Perissodactyla; family Rhinocerotidae; genus Diceros; species Diceros bicornis. The sequence goes on along the minus strand of NC_080740.1, from coordinate 77,460,971 downwards.
ATTTTTTTCTTTTTTGTTTGTTTCATCTGTTCTTCCTCTTTTTTTCTTTCCAGCCTTCTTTGGATTATAGGAATAATTTTTAGAATTGCATTTTAACTTATCTATTGAATTTTTCACTATATATTTTTTATATTTATTTTACTGATTGCTATGATATACACACACCACTTTTCACATTTAACACAGAATCAATATTTTACCTCTTCAAGTGAAATGTGGAGCCTTAACAACCTTTTAAGTCCCTTTACTCTGCCCTCCTTATGTTGGAATTGTCATATATATTGTATCTGGATAAATTGAAAACCCTACCAGCCAGTTTAAATATGTGTTTCACCGGTCACATACACTTTAAAAAATTTAAGAGGAGAAAGATGGTCTATTATATTTATACATATATTTACCATTTCTTTTACTTTTATTTCATATTTTTCAAGTTTTCTTCTGGCATCATTTCCCTTTTGCCTGAAAAACTGACTTTAGTATTTCTTTTAAAGCCGTGTTACCATAGACAAAATTATTTCAGTTTTTCTTCATCTGAAAACATTTTTATTTCACCATCATTCCTGAAGGATATTTTTGCTGCATACAGAATTCTTGGTTAACAACTGTCTGCTTTCAGCACTTAAAAAATGTGTTCAACTGTCTGCTGGCTCCCGTGGTTTGTGATAAGAAATCAACAGTCATTAGAATTACTGTTTCCCATACACATCACATGCCATTTTTTGGGCTATTTTAAAGTTTTTTTTTTCTCTATCTCTGGTTTTAAGCAATTTAATTAAAACGTGTATGGATGGAGTTTTCTATGAACTTATACTGTTTATGGTTCACAGAAGTTCTTGAAACTATAGATTCTTGTCATTCACCAAATTTGGGGAGTTTTCAGATACTATTTTTTCATATTTTGGGGGGGCCACAAACCTTCTCCTATGTGACTATCCATATGTGATGACAATGACACAGATAGTGGCCGTTTGGGGAGTATTCCACAGGTCCGTGAGGCTTTGATTATTATTTTTTTCAATCTTTTCCTCCCTGTGTTCAAGTTGGATTACTTCTATTAGCTTACATTCAAGTTCGCTGAATCTTTTCTCTATAACTTTCAATCTGCTATGGAGTCCATCCAATGAATTTTTTCTCTGGGTTGTTGTGTTTTTTAGTTTTAGAATTGTCACTTTTTAAAATAGCTTATATTTCTCTTCTGAAATTTTCAAGTTTTCCATTTGTTTCAAGAGTTCTTACCCTTAATTAATGAAGGTCATCATAGTAATTGCTTTAAATCTGTGTCTGTTCATTCCAACATATCAGTCTGCATGTTTGGTATCTGTTCATTTCCTTTTTCTTTGAATGTTGTTGAGATGTTCATGTCTCTTTGTATGTTAATTACTTTTGTATTATGTCCCAGATATTCAAAATATTATTTTCTGAGTCTCTGGGTCACATTAAAATCCTCTAGAAAATGTTGACTTTTTTGTTTGTTTGTTTTAACAAATAATCAGTCTTGTTTGGTTTACACTTTAATTCCTTTTTTTTTTTTTTTGTGAGGAAGATCAGCCCTGAGCTAACATCCGTGCCAATCCTCCTCTTTTTGCTGAGGAAGACCAGCTCTGACCTAACATCTATTGCCAATCCTCCTTCTTTTTTTCCCCAAAGCCCCAGTAGATAGTTGCATGTCATAGTTGCACATCTTTCTAGTTGCTGTATGTGGGATGCCACCTCAGCTTGGCCAGAGAAGCGATGCATCAGTGCACACAGGGATCCAAATCCGGGCCTCCAGTAGTGGAGCATGCACACTTAACTGCTAAGCCACAGGGCCGGCCCCCTAATTCCTGTTCTATCTTATGTGGGCTGTGGTTCTAATGTCAGTTCAATTTTTAAAGCCTTTGCTTGGCTATTTGGATCCACTCTGCTTGCTGTCACCAGAGACCTGTTTGGGACATGGGTAGTGGCCTACACCATAAGTCAGTTCTCAAAGCATTTGATTTGGGGATCATTTCTACAGATGCATAGCTAAGACTTCATATATAGCTCTTCTTTTTGATCTTTTTACCAAACATTCTCTTCTCCATAATTTCCCCATTTCACTCTCTTTCAGAGCCAACTCTTATAGTTCTCTGGCCAGAAAGGCAGGATTTTAAATTTCCCACACTGTTGTAAATATCCTACAAATATATTCTCCTCCAGGGCAATTCATTGAACCTGGTTCCTCCTACCAATTCCACACCACAGAACTGAAGCTTGGGGACTAGCTCCTGCCTCCACGGCAGGCAGAGCTGAGATAGAAAATAAAAGAGGATACCCAGCACTCTCTCTGTTCCAGAGGTTCCTTCCCCCAATTGTCTGACCAGAGAGAGAGGTTTTTCCATGGCCACACTCTTTATGCAGTCACCAATTCAAACTGCTCTGAGTTCAAGAAGGATGATAGAAGGGTAAAAAGAAAAAAAGAAAAAAAAAAGCTGACACCACTGTGTCAGTCTTTGTTCAAGTTTTGATTTTCCTCTCCAATCCACCAGTTATTATTTACTTTTCAGCATCCTTGGATAATTGTTATATGTACTCCACACAGAGTTTTAAACTGAACAAATGGAAGAGATAGGATGGTTACTCCATCTTAACTGTACCAGAATCCTGCAGTATTAGCATTTGAAAATGTATTTTAAAAAACAATCTTCTTTTCCTAGATACTTTGAGAATTAACTCTAAACTAAGGAGATGAGCAGGGATAAAGAATGCTTACCTCAGTTACCATATCTGTATGAAGACAAGTGGAATTAATTGATCTCAGTGATCTTTTGGTTCTTACATTGTATTTCATATTAATGCTAAATGAGGTGAAGGCTCACCAGGGTTAGTTGCAAGCTCAAAATTAATTAAATTGCCCCACAGGATTTCAAAAATATCCTTTTATTTCACCACCTGCATAGCCTTACCTCTGCAAACAGAAAAAGTCTCCAATATAGTGGAAGAACACAAACTGGCCACTTCTGTAGTCAATTCTGAAAGAGAGGACACGGTTCCAACTATTTTCCAAGCAGGAAGGCCTATTTTCCTACCAGGGACACTACCTAACTCTGTTTTTTACCATTTCTTAGGTCTTCCAGATGAGATTGTGTGGGGGACTGCCAGTTTCCAACCCAGAGAACACCCCCTAGTAGTTTTACATTTGAGGGAGCCACAGGAGGCTGGTGTCAATCTAGCATTTTATTAAGGAGATGGCATATGTGAATTGCTATGTAGCAGATGTGTGTATATATGAGGCTCAATTCAGTAGAACATTTCTACAATTTCCTTCAAGGGGTGAAAAAAATGAAGGAAAAAAAACCAAAAAAGCCTAGCAATAGTTAAAAGTGAGTCTCTAAAAATAACAACCCAGTCTGTTCTCCAAAAGGTTCCAGATGCTTTAATTGGAAAATCATACCGAAAAATGTTTCTCAGACAGCTTTTCTCCCTTAGAGTGTGATATATATCCAATCCACTTAAGTAAAAAATCTTTAGTTATTAATATATTTAAATGGTAAATTTTCACATATGGACCTCAAGTGACTTAAAATAGTTTGCAGGAAGGACGATCCAAAAGACTGTGCTCTAGAGCTGGAAGCAACCTTGACATTCTTTTCCAAATCTTTATATTATATATTTTCTCTTTCTGAAATTCACAGAATGACATGGCTTTACATTCACATTATTAACTTATTGGTGTTATAATTTTTGTTCATAGCAACATTCATGGAACACTTACCATATGCTGGGAACTGAGCTAAATGCTTTACATATATTTAATTCTCACAATAACTGCACGCATTACATACTTTTGTTGTTTCCACTTTTAAGAAAAGTGGATGAAGCTTAGACAAGTTAAGTAAATTACCCAAAGACTCAGAGAGAAAGCAGCAAATCCAGGGTGTATCTACAGTCCTGTAGGACTCCAGTGTGCAAACTCTTAACCACTATAGCATGCTTCCTTTGACTTAGTTCAAACCTTGGTAACCAAAGAGGTTAAAGGCTAACAACAAATCTAATTATTGACCCACCAATAAAACGTCTTTGAACTTAAACTAGGCTCTCAATGCTGAAGGTCTAGAAGGCTTGGTCAATGAAGGAATTTCAAGCAGGTTGGTAGATGATATAATCTGAGTTAGAGACATCTTTCAGTGGCCTTTACATCATAAACACCAGGAAGCTGACAATTACACCTGTGAATAAGTTTCATCTTGGTATCAATGCTATGTCAAATCCCCAAACTCTGTGACATTGCACAAGGAAGCTATCCCAAATCAGTGTGGTTATTTCTGTAAATACAAATCAGTCATACTTGTATGATTGAGATGATACATATTTATTCCAGGGTTTATCAAAGTATGAGTTATAACTTAGCAATGTGTTCAGCAAATTTGATTTAGTAAATGGTGCCAACATTAAAAAATGTAGAGAGAGAGTGAGCGAGAGAAAGTAATGAGAAAAGAGAAAACATCAGCATGCATTGTCATAGTTAGTTATTGTTCCATGATACATTGTTTCCATCATAAGTACTACTATTCAATCAGTTTACACAGGCCCAGCTGAACCAGTTATTACAATAATGAAGTATTTATCTATAGTTAGTAAAAAGTCTAGGCCTCCAAGGCCCGTAGTGCCCTCTATCCCCTGGGTACAGTGACTCCCCCAAGGCCTCTCATTAGAGCTTTTCCGAGTCTAACAGCGAAAGGGGTTTCCTGATGCATTAGGGTCTTCTAGCTCTACCTCCACTTGTCTACTTTGATTGATCAATGTCCATGCCAAAATAATTGTTTAATATTTCATATATATCCCCATTTACATATATATGCGTATTTGGGTACTGAATTGTGATTTAAAATGTATATTTTACTAAGGATCATGACAAAGAAAGATTTTGAATCCCCCAAATTAGTCAACATAATCTATGTCAGTGATTCTCAATCAGGAGCAGTTTTCCTCCTCAGGGAATATTTGGCAATGTCTGGAGACATTTTTGGTATGTCACATCTGGAGACGGGAGAGGAGAGGACAGGGGTGTTACTGGCACCTAGTGGGCCAAGGGCCAAGGATGCTATAAATATCCTACAATGCAACAGACAGCCTCCCCTAACAAAGAATTATCTGGCCCCAAATGTCAATAGTGCCAAAGTTGGGAAACCATGGTCTATCTCGTTCCGAATTATCTGGCCCCAAATGTCAATAGTGCCAAAGTTGGGAAACCATGGTCTATCTCGTTCCATACAGAGATGCGGTCTTCCATTTTCTTGTATATAATGTTCTATAATTGTTATTCTGAACCTATTATCATAATTTTCTCTGTGTTCTAAATTATCTTGCTTGAGCAAGCTGTTTACCCCAAGATTTAGAGAATTCTGCTCTTCACTTGCATGTAGTTTTTATTTTTATTTCCTATTGTACCTAGATTGTGAAATGCCTTTCTTGTTGTCTGAGTTTTGATTTGCAGGATAGTTCCCACAAAATTACGATTATTGCAATGATTGCTTTGAAAGGAGTTATCATCCCCTGGGCGAGGACTGAGAGTTTGTTTTCCTGATGAGAACTATGAATAACCATGCCAAGGCCACTCTCCGTATGTTGCTGGGTTTACAGGCTTTGACATTCCCAAATCGTCTGTGGATTACTCCTTTATGATACACAAATTGTAATGTTAGGTTTAGGATAATTGCTGCAAAGCTATTTTATTGAATAGTACAGTTTCTATTTAAACATATTTTGTAAAATATTTTCTTCTGAAATTAATTGAGGTGAGCAGTGAATTTCAAAAAGAAAATTAATTTCTGATATCTCTATTGTTTTTGATATTGTTGTTCTTCTTGCTGACATGTTTATTTTAACTTAAAAAATAATATTATATGTATGTGATCAAAATATGAAATATTTCAGACCCTAAGCCACTACTAAATTTCTAGATATTTAATACTCCACAAGTTGAAAAATTATATTTATTTTACAAAAATAGGCTTGTACTATAAAAACATGCTCTTTTTTTTTGGTTTTATTTTCTTATTTATTGCAGTAATTTTGGTTTATAACATTGTATAAATTTCAGGTGTACATCATTTTACTTCTATTTCTGCATAGATTACATCATGTTCACCACCCAAATACTAATTACAACCCATCACCACACACATGTGCCGAATTATCCCTTTCACCCTCCTCCCTACCCCCTTCCCCTCTGGTAACCACCAATCCAATCTCTGTCTCTATGTGTTTGTTTGTTGTTGTTATTATCCACTACTTAATGAGGGAAATCACACGGTATTTGACCTTCTCCCTCTGATTTATTTAACTTTGCATAATACCCTCAATGTCCATCCATGTTGTCACAAATGGCTGGATTTCATCGTTTCTTATGGCTGAGTAGTATTCCATTGTGTATATATACCACATCTTCTTTATCCATTGGTCCCTTGATGGGCACTCAGGTTGCTTCCAAGTCTTGGCTATTGTGAATAACACTGCAATGAACACAGGGGTGCGTGTATCTCTACGCATTGGTGTTTTCAAGTTCTTTGGAAAAATACCCAGCAGTGGAATAGCTGGATCATATGGTAGTTCTATCCTTAATTTTTTGAGGAATCTCCATACTGTTTTCCATAGTGGCTGCACCAGTTTGCACTCCCACCAGCAGTGTATGAGAGTTCCCTTCTCTCCACATCCTCTCTAACACATATAAAAACATGTTCTTAACCTTACTTTTTGACTGAATAAATCTTGGAGGTTTTTCCATATCAGCATGTATACTTTGACCTTACTTTCACATTGTGATTATATCAGAAGTCAACCATAACTTAATCACAGCATGAATATACTAATATATCATAATTTAACTTAATATATTGTACCTCTTACTGCTAGATATTTGGTGCTTTCTTTCTCTCTCTCTCCTATTATAAACAATGTTTCATTAAACATATTTTAACAACTATATTTCTATATTTGTTCGGGTTTATCTGTAGAATAAATTTCTAACAGTGAAATAAATATGGGAAATAGGATGTGCACTTTTAATTATGATAGAAGTTGTTAACATGATAAAATTTGATTTTTGACACGTAGGTTCATTAAAACATTAGCAATACTGGAGAGGGAACAAGTGCATGGGGTTGAGATAAAGAAAAAATTGAGAATGGGTTGCTTTCTCTTTAGGTCTGGGAGAAAAATTGGAGTTTAGATGGGATAAGTCAAAGAGCATAAAAATTCTCCTTAGAAGCTTCTTGTAGTTTTAATTTTTATAATGTTATGACCTTCTAGAATGTAAATTTTCTACTGTTTTCATTTCCTTAAATCTTGCTCTAAGCTGTATCTTCTTTTTGAATAGGCACTTAACACTTTTGTTCTCTATTTCATTAAATAGTGTTAAACAGAAGAAGGATGATTTACCATAATCATATGCGACAAGTCAAGATTCACTTATTTGAATATGATTTCTATTTAAATTCAAATCATTAAACCATAACCTGGGCAACACTATTCTCTAGTTGGCAGCTTGACCAAGTTACACATATAATATGCAAGAGGAAATGAATAGTCGCATGTGTGCCAGAATATTAAGTGATAGCAAACAGAATAATTAGCAGTTAAGTATTTTCTTTTCAAATTTTAGTGATGTAAAAATCTAACAATTTACTTCCAATTTCATTAAATGTTGCTTGTTATAAGATGTTTTAATAAAAATAGTCTTGCAGTTCGGGATGTAGGAGGCATGTTTATTGGAAACTAAACTAATAACAAGGAAACAAGATTGCTGTCTTTTTTCCTCTCTTCTTTGTCTCAAATATTTGACAATGTTTTGATAACTAAGTTTAATCACAATTTGTTAAAAGATTATAAATCTATGGACAAATTTATCAATCCAGATCAAACATAGTAAGGAAGTTAAGGATAAAGGTCAGAGTTGTATTCCTTCTAACCATTAGCAAAAGCTACAAATATATTGAGACTCAGGGCCGGCCCGGTGGCATAGTGGTTAAGTGCGTGCGCTCTGCTGCTGGCAGCCCGGGCCAGATCCCAGGCACGCACCGATGCACCACTTGTCAGGGCATGCTGTGGCAGCGTTCCATATAAAGTGGAGGAAGATGGGCACAGATGTTTGCCCAGGGCCAGTCTTCTTCAGCAAAAAGAGGAAGATTGGCATAGATGTTAGCTCAGGGCTGATCTTCTTCACACACACAAAATATATATAGAGAGAGAGAGAGAGAGAGAGAGAGAGAGAGAGACTCAGGGAAACACAAATTCTCTTTCAAAGCAAAGGGGACTCCAGAGTGACTCTCTGAGTGATGTTTATCAAAGTGTATTTTATTCATTTCCTTCACTTGATGTCACAGGACCAGTCTGTTGTTTTTGCAGGATTTGTGAATAAGACTTGGATTATCCTTGATTGTCCTAGAATTGTTCTATTTCTTTCTTAAACACTTTTTCTTTTTCTATTGCATTCTAGTTTAACCACTGTGCTTTCAGGATTTGATTGCTATTCCTTAGCAGCTCTTTAAAACAGTCAGTATATATTTGTTGCAACGTCCAAAGTTGTTCTTCATTATCTTTCATTACTCCTTTTATGATGAATTTCATAATGAAATCTCTCAGAGGGAAACAACTTTGTTGCTCTAAATTTTCCACTTTTTGCCTAGTCTCATGTCCTTTGCCAGTTGGCATTTCATTAATTATATTTCCACTGAGTGTATTAACAGTTCACATTTCTGGAAGAGAAGAGGGACAAATTAAGATGTATGACTTCTAAAATTAATGCTGTAAAGTGGCACTTTGATGATTCTGAAAATGGAGATGAAGTTAAAACCACAAGGAATGTAATATAATTTATTTAGGATGGTGTGCTTTTTTTAAAAAAAGGCTTTATTTTTTGAAAAAATTTTAGGTTCACGGCAAAATTGAGTGGAAGGTACAGAGATTTCCCACATACCCCCTACCCCCACACATGCATAGCCTCCCATATTATCAACATCCCTCTCCAAGGGATACATTTTTTACAATTGATGAACCCAGCTGACACATCATCACCCAAAGTCTATAGTTTCCATTAGGGTTCACTCTTGATGTTGTACATTCTATGGCTTTGGACAAATGTATACTGACATGTATCCATCAATATAGTATCATACTGAGTATTTTCACTGTCCTAGAAATCCTCCACGCCCTTCCTATTCATCCCTCTCTCGCCTCTAATCCCTGGCAACCATTGATCTTTTTTACTGTCTCTATGGTTTTGTCTTTTCCAAAACATCATGTAGTTGGAATCATATAGCATGTAGCCTTTCCAGATTGGCTTCTTTCACTTAGTAATATGCATGTAAGTTTCCTTCATGTCTTTTCATGGCTTTCTAGCTCATTTATTTATAGTGGTGAATAATATTCCATTGTCTGGATGTACCAGTTTATTTATCCATTCATCTACTGAAGGACATCCTGGTTGCTTCTAGGTTTTGGCAATTCTGGATAAAGCTGCTATAAATACCCGTGCGCAGGTTTTGTGTGGACATATGGTGACATATGCGATGTGGAGCATCTTTTCATGAACTTATTTGCCATCTGTATATCTTCTTTGGTGAGGTGTCTATTATGATCTTTATTTAATTTTTAAATTAAATTAACTCTTAAAACTCAACAATAAGAAAACAAACAATTTTTTCTTATTGTTGAGTTTTAAGAATTCTTTGTATAGTTTGGATAACAGTCCTTTATCAGATGTCGTTTGCAAATGTTTTCTACCAGTCTGTGGCTTGCCTTGTCATTCTCTTGATGCCACACTGTTTTGATACTATAGCTTTGTGGTAGGTTTGAAATCAGGAACTGAGTGTCCTCAAACTTGGTTCTTGTTCTCCTTTTTCAAGATTGATGTAATGTGAATTTTTTAGAAGAGTGCAGCTTTTATAAGGTGAAAATTACAACTTTAATTTTTTAATGTCATATGCCATTAAAATATTGACTATTAAAAATGTCTTGTACTGTGCAATTTTGAGTGGAGAAGGAAGTTTTCATGTAAGATGCAGAAAAGGTGGGATAAGATATATCATAAATAAAAATTAAAATGAAGATATTTGCTTGCAGAAACTGTTTACTTTGTTCTATTTTTCTGCTAATATTACTGAAATATTCAGAATAAGATAATGTTCACTGTAATAATATAAAGCCACTACTTAAGATAACCTAAAGAATTATTAAGACTTTAGCAAATGTGGAGTCTTCATTTCTAATAAAAAACAGATTAATTGCTGAGAGTGAGAGGTGATTTTGCGTAAGAATTCATCAATAGACTATTACCTGAAATTCTTCAGAAGCAAGTGAGAAAATAGGATAAAAAGAAGTAGGTACCCTATAACCTAGTTATTGTTTGGGGAACATTGTTTTTGTCTTGAAAAGAGTTTCTTTTAAGAATCATGCAGACAATTTGTGAAATAAATCCATGTAATCAATGGGGTTAGAGGAAGTATTGTGTTTCCTTATTTTCTGCTTTTTGAGGGGATTTTTCTATAACTCTCTAGAGCAAAGGAAGGCTCCATTGCCAGGCTCAAAACTCAGCTCTCTAAGCAGGCTGTGGCTCAGACATGGGCAGAAAAGGGTCCAAGGATAAAGCCAGTGTCAGAAAACCAAAAGAAGCCAAATCAAAGAGGGCAGCCAATAGAAGTGAAAACCAGCTTTATGTCCAGGAATCTGCAACTCAAGAGAGCCAAAGTTAGATGTGGGTTTGAGAGACTGAACAAGCATAGCGGGCAGAACACCAAGGAACACTCATATGCACATTTTTGGTTTCCCCCTATTCTGAGGGCCTTTTCCTTATGAGTAGATACTGAGTCAATTGAGACAATAACCCTAGAAGTAAGGTATCATTTTAAAATTTCACAATGAATCAATCTAGCAGTCTGTCATTTTGTATTAGAATACAATAATACAAGATCCATGTGGGTCATGGATCTGTCACTTACCTCTCACTTCAACCTCTTTACCCCCAGTTTACTCATCTACAAAATGGGATCCTAATAATAGACTAACTTTATAAAGTTTTAGGGAAATTAAATGATATTATATCTCCAAAGACTTTAGCTTTTCTTCTAGCACATAAGAAACACTTAATAAACATTAGCTCTTATTTTCAGTCCTACCATATGCATAGCTGTGTTCCCAGTGTGAGGGCTATGAGTAGGGGGAGGGAAGGAAATGCAAAATGCATTTATTAATTTATGAACCAATTAATTTAATTTTTTTATTTTTTTCTACTCTATTCTAACCTTTGAGCTTACAAAACAAACCAAAAGAAAGTTCCTACTCTCTATGAACTGGTTGGAGGGTCCCAGAGTGTAGTTGGAAAAGGGACAATGTTAAGTATGACTGGGAGAACCCCTGCTCTCAGAGTGGGCAAACTAACACCAGATGTATAACGTATCAGTATTCCACAAACATTTATCAAATAAATAAAGTAACATATAATGAAGAATTCCAGACTCATATACATACACACACACACACAAAACCAATAGCCAAAAAGGTATAGATAAGCAACATAAGAATGAAAATAACAAAGTAGACAGTGTTAAGTTGAGTTAGGAGGTAATAAGAATGGGTCATTCAAGAGATCTGATTTGAACTGGCTGTGAGGTGGTATGAAAATGACAAGAGATTATTGTGGTCCTGTAATGCCTCTGAAACCCTGCTAGCTATGCGGGATATAAAAGTAAGTTAGACAGCAATCTCTGCCCTTAAGGTGCCTGGAGAGACAGACAGAAGAACAAAAATTGGAAATACAATGGATCAGTGTGGTAATCCACATGTGCATTGCTATTTACCTCTTGCGCTTATTAAATGCCTGGCACAATGTAGATGTATAACAATTTTTGATGCATGAATACATGAATGAAGAGTTTTTAAAACCAAACAACAAAAAAACAAAATGAGAAATGCCTAACTCTGCCTACCAGATTTACAAAAGAATTCACAGAGGAGGTGATTTCTCCCCTGGGCTGGTTGGTCAGCAGGGACTCACTGGGTACCCCGAAGGTGGGGTAGTGCTTGGTTAGCTTTGTGCTGTTTTTTGCCTTATCTCAAAGTGGTGTATTGAGTATGGTAGGCCATAAAGAAGGAGACATGATTCTAGCCCCTAAATATCTTACTGAAGATGGGTTTCCACTAAAATAATCACATTCTTTACTGCTAACATTAAAGATCAATTTATTGATTGTCTTGCTGTAGCATAGCTTGTTGGTTTTGTTTTCTGCTGCTACAGTCCTTCTCCCTGGTTAACTATAATTGAAATTGTAAATTGTCATTTTGCCACCAGGAATGGGAATTTAATCTTTGAGTTTATTAGAAATCAACTCCTCTAGGCGCATTTAACAATAGGCAATGGAATCAATTACTCAACCTCCATGGAACTGTGCTTGATAATTTGTCACCCACCTGAGGCTTATGGTTAAGAAATTTTGTGTTTAGGGATGCTCCTGTTTCCAAACCCAGCCCTTTACCTTAAGAAAATGACTCCGAAGGCTGCCATTTCTCGAGGAACATCTTCCTGGTTTAGACACTTAATCCACCTTTCAGTTGTCCCTCATATGTTTTCTTGAACCGTCATAGTCATTGACATTCTCAAACTTTAAGTCCCTTGTATGCTTACTGATAAATACATACCATGATGACAAAAGAAACTTTGAGTACAAAGTATGCCATCATTAATTATGGTTACAAAAAGTTTCCTAACAACTTTCGACAGGAATACTCAAACCACTTATTTGTACTCCTAACATTATACATATATCAGGCTGTGTAATACCAGGCGTTCATGGATTTTTTTTCCCTCCACTGAGGATAGTAGGGATGAAGTTGCTAGCCCAGAGCCACAAGGATGAGAACCTATGTTCTGAAGATCTTCCACTGAAGACCAAAATAACTATCACACCAGGCTCAAACTCACCCAATGCTGTACTCTCCAAATTCATGCAACTTATTGTTCATAGCTGTACAGACCCAGACTGATTTTGTGTTTCTTGCTAGGTCTTATTATGTTTAGCTTTTCTAGCCTCTGCATTTAGTTAGAAACTTCTCAGGCATCCAGAAGGCTCATGTTACTGATTTCAACCAGGGAAGATATACTGGGTCCTGCATAATCTTTACCTCTCTGGGAACAGTTTTATATCCTGCTTGTCTCTGAAATCCTAAAGCTAATGGACCATGGTTGCCTATCAGGTGAGTTAATTTGCAGGGACTTGTTAACTATGGCAGAAACTGTCCCCAAGACAAGGAGCAGGAAAGGGTTTAGAGGAGGCAGAGTAACCAAAGAAGGAAAATCTTTCATTTAATGAAATAAAAAATTTTATCTGTAATTTGTATTTTTAATCAAATGTTAGTTATCATTTGAGGAAAAAAAGTGCTTTGGGGAGGTAAATGAGAGCACTCTAAGATCTTGGTGGTGATGATGATCCAAATTAAATACTAAGATTGATGGTTTGATTCAAGCTTTCCTCCCTTCCTTCCTTCCTTCCTTCCTTCCTTCCTTCCTTCCTTCCTCCCCTCCTTCTCTCCTTCCTTTTTAAATCCTGGAGATGTGTGACATTTCAAATGCTCTATGGAAAAGTGGGGAAATATGGAATCTTAAAAAAATTCTTCACTCAAGGGGAAAACAATCCTGAAGATATTAAAAGTTCTTCAAGGTAAAATTACTATGTGTAATTTCTTATTATTGTTGACGTATCTGCTGGTGACTTGTTCCTTTAGGAATACTGTCTACATTTATTATTTGTTTAATTTTCTGAACTAAACTTTCCCCTCCCTCTACTTATACATTATAAGCAATTTAATTTGTGTCTTTTCCTTGATATATGTGCCTGAGTTTCTAACTTATTTGGTATCTAATGGCAAATCTAAAAATATTTGAGATATATTTTTGCTGAGAATGATTGGAAATTTACATTTTTATTGTTTATTAGCATGGAATAATAAGAAATCAATGAGGCCCTTTAATTTTCTCAGAAACTCCATTTGCAGTTAGGTACGATCAATTAATTTGGCTTACCCTTATGCTGAGTTATCTCTTTGCGGGAAAATTATTCAAAATTTGAAAATAAAACAAAAAGTTGATTATGTGACTTCAATATGATGCCAGATTATTTTCTAATAAGCCCCTCTGAGTGATATCTGATGCTCTCTGAAAATGTAACTTTGGCTAATGTTTGGAGCCTAGATGTTTTACAGCCCTCATAAGTTATCCATTAACTTGTAGAAACTGGTATCAAATGATGATTTTTTTCCTGTCCAGTAGAGATGATAATCCCAAAGGTTTATTGTTTTGTAGACTATCAATCATTTTCCAACACAGCAATCTTATTTGAGCAGTCCTTTCCCCACTAAACATGTATACAAGTTTCTCCAATCCTTTCCACACTCTCTCTTACATTCTGCTGATTCTCTCATTAATGACTCAAATAAAACTTTAGTACATGCTATTTGTATGAAAATTATGTGTTTAACAATTTGAAAATCACCCTTTCCTATCTTATGTATTCAGACATTCTGGTTGAGTACACAAAGTTTTCAAAGAATATAACTAGTATGTGTAAAAGACAAAGTTTGCATGTTCATAATCTCACATTCACTTGGAGAAGCTATGATAGAAGGGTTAAGCATGATTTTTTAAAAAGTATTTTTGGACATGAATTTAGTATATTGAGGGATCTGTTTATCCAGATCTTTGGTCTTTGGTAATTTAGATCCAAATTCTCCTGCTTCTAGATCACTTAGGGCCAGACAACAATGTTATTACATATTCACACGCACACCTCTCACCACCTGGCATCTGTTCATGGTAGATATTTTGCAAATATTAGTTTTTTGGAAAAATGATGAGATAGTCGTAAAAGTAGCTATAGTATTCATATTCTATGATCTCTCAAAGAAACTTTATTTTAGTTGAGAGAACAGTTTCTTCCCTTGTTAAAATCTGCCATGTAACAAATTAGAAAGAAATTACTGGATGCCTCCCTAATTTGAAAGGCACATAAGTCCCAGTCCTGTGGGACTGGCTGAGTCAAAGGTGTTGAGCACACACAAATCACCTCTTTGTCTCCCTATAACCACATAGGCCACTCTGTTAAGTCACTTTTGAAAATGAGAGAAATGAGTTCATTAATCATTGTTACACTTTCTGTGGAGAGGATCTGTTGATAGGCACATTCCTGTCTAAGCTAACTCACCCCTTGTTAAAAACACAAGGTCCCTGATTACAGATACTATATCCTGAGACCATAGCCAAGGACAAGACAATTATGAAGTCAAGTGGGCAGTTGAGAGAGGAATATAGCCACTTACTTCCAGTCAATTCCATAGTTATTTGAAGAGGGGAGGGTGTTAACTTCTATTCCTGTGCTTTTGTTCATTTTTAATGTCTTCTTTACTTCATTACTCAAGAGGCTTTCAATTTTAAATTACAGTAATCTACCTCAAAGCATTTTAAACAAAAAAGGAAATTCGTGTGCTCATTGAACAGCAAGTTCATCAGACACACCTGAATTAGTGACTTCAAACAGTGTCAATGGAGTTCTCTCTTTGTCTCTCAGCTCTGCTTTTGCTGCTCATCTTTCTTCTCAGGTACGTTCTTTTCATATGACATTAATGTGACTACAGCTAGCCACCAACCTCCATTACCTTACAACTCTTTATCTGAAAAAGATAGTATCTTTACTGATAGCTGTGGCAAAAGTTTCAGGAAGAGCTACAATTGATCCACTGTAAGGCATACAGCCGTCCTGTAATTGTAGCCAGAGGCCTGGAACTCTCTGGTAAACCAGCACTATGTACTTTACCTAAAATATACCTATAGAGAATGAAATTCTAGAAAACAGTCCATGCAGACTGTGGTAGATGCCATAAAAGAGATTTCAACATGAATTTAAATTTGAAATGGCATAACATTAGTTCTGGCTAAGGCAACTTTCAAAGGCATTTTCTGAAAAGACATCATTTCTTTAAAATAAATATATAAATATTTGTATATATGTTTGTATATATACATATATATGTGTTTTATACATACATGTACACACATACACACACAGACACACGCACACCTAGTATCATCTGATGAACAGTAGGTTTTTCATAAAGTTTAATATTAATTTTTACAAAGGAAATGTCAGATCATGGTAAAAGTAGCAGTAACATTCTTGTTCTATGGTTTGTCAGAAAGAACCAGCTCTTTTACTTATTAGCTGTGTGACCTTGGGTAAGTCATGTAACATCTATAAGCCACCGTTTCGTCATCTGTAAAATGGAAATAATCACATCTGCCCTAGCTTTGTGACAGGATTGCTTTTTCCAACTGCAAAGTATTTTATAAATGTGAGGTGATATTAAGTTCCGTTTTTTTCAGCATCTCCTTAATCCCCTTTAATGCCCTGAGACATTCCTATGGAGCAGGATTGAATTTCTAACCCTTATTTTTTTTTTTTACCTCCTCACTCAGGTGGTCTTACATGAGACTAAATACAGACAAAAATAATTTGTGAGCATACGAACACATTGAAATTATACTATGAGATGAAGTCAAAGAAACCAGAAAACGCTTTACAGGTATTTGTCTTGTATAGTTACTCTGAAAAATCTTCAAGGCTTTCCCCTTGAAAGAATCCCCTCATTCTATGGAGATTAGAGATGAACTTCTACCTTTCCAGGATGAAGCCAAGGACTGAGACAAGAGTCTGAGGGAAGTTTAAGGGAGCAAAGAGAAGAAAGTGTGATCAGAGAGAGATGGGGCTCATTGATATTCATCTGAGTAGCCTCTGTATGGACTGAAATGATGTAAAAACTGTTTTACACTGTCTGGATTGTGTATGGAAGGCTGCCTCTCACATACACAATGCCTTTTTGTGATTATAAAAAGACATCTATCTGCCTCCTCAGTGTATGTGAATTAGAAAAAAGCATCTAATCTTGGTTATGCAGGCCCACGAAATACAGGTTTGCTGGGAGTGTGAGGCTTGAATTTTATCCCTCATTCAATCCTGTGCCATGCAAGTAAAAAATCTACAAAAGTTTGTGTGAGTGTGTCTGATTGACTAATAAAACATGGTCTTCTCTGTGTGAAGGATCTATACCTGTTTGCCCTCCAGCGGTCACAGGAATAATAGAAGGGTTTTATGTAGTAAAGAATTTAATCTTACCCAAAGAGAGATCTGGACTTTGCCCTAGGTTTCTAGGAGGTAATCTCTAAGCCCTTGGAATATCAAGCCTGATAGGAGATATTTGTTTGCCTAGAGGCTAGATCACTCCAGATAGTTTAACAATGTGACTTAGGGTGGGAGCTGTGTGTCATATGTCATAAACCCAACCTCTGGAGGGGCTACAGGCTGAGATCAGCCATGTGGGCAGTCAATCATACTTACATGATGGAGCCACAATAAAAATTCTGGACTCAAGTCTCAGGTGAACATCCCTGGTGGGCAATATGACATGCACATTGTCACATGTCAATACTTGGAAAGTAATACTGTCCGTGGCTTCATGTGGAAAGAACAACTGGAAGCTCTGCATTTGGAAATTTGTTGGACTCTGCACTATGGACCTCTTCCCTTGCTAATTTTAATCTGTATCCTTTAGCTGTAATAAACTGTAACTGTGAGCATAACAACTTTCAGTGAGTTTTGTGAGTCCTTCTAGCTAATTTTTGTTTAAACCTCTAAGGGTCATCTTGAGGCCCCCAAACTTGCAAATGGTGTCAAAAATGATAAGAGTCTTGCAGACTGTATTCCCTCTAATTTCACTTAGAAAATATTTTTACTTAGAAAATGGCACCACAGGGCATTTTTATGGCTCACTTGCTCCTGTTCTTTTCTTCTATATCTCTTATGATATTCCATGCTCTAAATTTTCCACATATACAAACATATATATATTCTGTATGAGTTGGCTTGATGTTAGCTTTTGTAATAAATAAATTCCAAAATGTATAATGGCTTGAACACATTAGGAGTTTGCTTCTCATTTTTTAAAAATTTCAAAATGGTATCAGTGACCTGAATTCTTTCCATCTTCAATATGCAGCTTCCAATATCCTTGTGCTTATTTATCGAGTCTGGGGAAGAGTAGGGAGGATAAAATGTGGGAAATTTTTAGTGGTCCAGCCTGGAAGGAGCACTCATCACTTCTGGTCACATAACACTGAGTAGAACTTAAGCCTTTGCTCACACTTAACTGGAAGATCATCTGGGACATGAGGTATTTCTGTGTACCAGGAAAAAGAGGAAATGGATGTGGAAATGCTAGCGACTGTCTGCCTCACACGTTCATATTTTTCTTCTCCAAACCCCTCAGGTCCCTTAGACTATCAGTAGTTAATATGATGGTAGTAGTTAAATGGATTAATGATTATGTGTTAATGGATGGTTATGTCTTAATCCTATATTAACATTTGTAATATTATGATGTCTTAATCCATAGAAGTGAACATTTTTGGAAACACAGTTACCATCACGGAGGACTCAGGCCTTAGCCTCTAACTGTCCCACCTTAATGAATGATGGCTCCAAGGTCAGTGTTTTGGCCACCCAAATTTTTTAATTACTCTGTCTCCAAGCTGAGGACAACCTTGTCATTCTGCTCATAAGAATGAAGCCCTAAATGTAAAGAATACGGTAATAACTAACATTTATTGAATGCCTACTCTGGGAAGGGCATTGTTTGAAGAGTTTTGGATGCATTATTTGATTTAATCCTCACAACAACCCTAAATAAAGATATTAGCTGGCAATTGTTGGTGCTGGAACACCAGTCATCATAGTTTGGCACAAGAACCTAGCCTAGTATACTATGCTACTTCTAATTTCATTAAGTGGTCTATGGGAACTCTGCTACTCTAACATTTCTCCAAATTAGAGGAATTCTGTATTTTTGTAGTGAATGCATACCATATGTTAGGCACAGTATTCAACTACCTTCTCATTCCACTCCTCCACTGTTGTTTTTCTTTCTTGCATATTCTACATCCTTGCAATTCCCCTGCCTCAATTGCCACCCGCTCTCCTGAAAATGAAACGTGGCATTTACCATTTATATTTGCTATGCTCAACAGTGTCCTGGAAAACAAATATAAAAAGAGAGCTCCACTCCACTTTATCTCTGGGTTTCACACTTCTGTTTCCCTTTGCAAATTTGGGGAAAATTCAGAATTCTGGTGAAAAAAGTTGTTGATGGAAAATACTGCTTCCATTTTCTGGCTTTTAGAAGACTCCTGAAGTACCTATCTCTTGAGCAACAACAAAAGAATTCCAAATGTGAAATAAAGCAACCACACAATCCCCTAGAGAGAAAGGGGAATATTATTACGCTTAGTTTATCATCATTATCATCACCAAATAGTGCTTGCTAAGCCTCCAGGAGCACAAGGCAGTGGGGTGGTTAAATTGGCAACATTTCCTCCTCCCAAGAGCTTGCAGTTTAAATAGAAACGGAACAGCAAAGACAAACATATACAAGGTCAGGCTGAGACCAACACTAACACATTAACATACTCATAAAAATAGACTAGAGCTCATTATAATTCAATAAGAATGGGATGCATCAAGATGTGATAGAAAAATGTGCTCAACTAGGAGTCAAGTGACTTTGCAGCATACTGGGAATATGGCTTTGGGCAAGTCACCTCACCACCCCTTAGGTTGAAACGGTTGGGAAGATCTGGAGAAGACAGTTTGGGAAGGTGACCAAACACAGACTCTGGAGTCAGAAAACTGCACAATTTCTGTAAACGTGACGAAGTGATTTAAGCTCTCTGGATCAATTGTCCTTGTAAAATGGAAGACTCAGTTTTTAAAGATGAAGAAACTGAGGCTTAGGAAAGGCCACTGCTTGCTCAGGCATCATTTGATTGGAAGGAGCAGAAGCCAAACAAGTCTAAGGACATAGGAAATCTTAACGAATGGAATTACAAAAAGTTAGCCTCAGGGAAATTGGGAAGTGAGCAGACTGCTTTTCCAGTGTCTTCCTCCTTTAGGCTGTATGATCACTTGACTCAAACTTACAGAATGCAAATATTTACTAGAGCACCAACTGTGTGCCAGGCACAGTTATGCGTACTTGAATCCCACGGTGTGCACCAGTGTAGCGTAAGTCATAATAGCTGAGTTTTCTCATTTTTGTAATGCAAGTGCCTGAATTAACATTTGATTGCCAAGGCATCCACTTCAGAGAGACATCAACTTCAAAGACAGCTATCTCGAATGAGCACATTGCCGGCCACACATGACTAAAGAGCCAGGCCACACCCCCGCCACCCCCCACCGCTCACTGAGGCTCCTTTGTTTCACAGATCTTGGTTGGTTTCAATAACTGACCATTTGGGCCACTTGTTTTTTCTCTTCCAGTGCTTTAAATTCCTGCTCTTATGTTTTAAATTCACCAATAAAGAGTGAGCCCACAAAGTCCTAGGCCCCCCAACCTTGACCCAAATAAAAGCAGTACCTCGGGCCTGTGCTCTCTCTCTCCATCTCTACCAACAACCTCGTTGTGTGGTTCCAGGTGTGCCATGTAATTTCCAGGACTTGTAAGTAGTAAATCTTTTTTTTTCAAAGTTTCCTGATGGTTATTACTGAAGGGCATCCTGCAACCATAATAAGAACCATGGGGCTAGTCCAGCCACAACACTGGTTCTCTATAGGCTGAGACCAGCACAAAACAAGGAGCAGTAAGATTCCCCTTTTCATGGCGCTGCTATTCTAGGAAATGGGGAGAGACAGATGATAAACAAATAAACACACGAGAAAATATGAGATAAAAGAGAGTGTTAAGCAAAGAATTAAGACAGGATTGTGTTGTAATGAGTTAGTCCAGATCCATCAGGCCAGATTGGCTCCATACAGCCAGGTCTTGACACTTCAACACAAATGTGCAAAGAACATGTGGCTTCTTGCTGTTTATCTGTAACACATCTGTGCTTTCTCTCAAGCACCCACCTCCCAGTTAGTGAGGGGCGGAGAACAAACAAAAAGACAACCATATTATTATAGCTAGTGTCTTCTGTTTGCTACAATGATTTATACACAATATTTTAAACAAGACAAGGATCAGTTTTGGAACTAGGCTTGATTCAGATTAAACACTGGGCAGAATAAGTATGCAGTACTTTCATAAACAATTCGTAACATTTCCTCTACCTCAACTGCTTGAACAAATAATTTAACAAATAATATAAATATGAGCAAATAATACAAATCCTTGGGTGATTCTTTCAGCTCTTGAGAATGTTGGAATGTCCTCAAGTTATGAACATATGACTCCTATTTCCAAGAGGTCTTACATGTGTTACTCAAAAGCCATCCCTCTGTGGTGGTCATCACCAATGATGTCTTTTGTATCTTCAGTTGCCTATAGAGATCCATCATGATTTTTAGGATGACTATGGCATGTGATCAGCAACACTGTCCCTAAGAAACAATAGGCTCAGAATTCCATCTGCCCTTCTGTCTTAACGTCAGAAGCAAAATATTAGCTATATTTCCTTTCATTATTGTGAATATTGTTACAACAATTTAATTCCCTATCCTCAACCTGACCTTACTCTGAGGTAGCTGAATGCCTTGGACTCACCACAGAGGGTGTCAAGCACGTGGAAATGTGACAGAGAAATGTGGAATAATTTATTTTAAAACATCACCCTCCTTATATAGTAAACTCTTACTATTTCTATCAGGAATGGCCTGAGAGTGGGGGAACTTATTGTATAATGTTTCTCTTCCCAGACAGTGTACAGACAGGTCTTTAAAAAGCGAATACGAGTCTGGAGAATGTGGTGGGCATATGAAGTTCACTATGTATTTGTTTTTTAAATATGACCTAATATAGCCCAGCAATTAGAAAATCTATAACCCCAGAAAATCATCACATCTTGTGCTAGATTTTGCTGTTACAATTTGACTTCTCTCAAGAAAATGCTGTCAGACTATGAGAAACCTGAGCTTATCCCTATGTTTATTAGTATAAAGTGATATCTAATTGGAAGTTGATATCTAATTGGAAGTTAATTATTCAAGAGGTTTCCAAGGTGGGGTCAGTGTGGAGGGAAAAGAATGCATTGGAAGGGGTCAGAGTATCCATTTGAAGGACAGCAGTCAAACAACAGACATTCAGTAGGTTAAAGGACTTTGCTTACTTCAAAATTGGGCACTGAGCCAACTCTGCACAAAACTCTGGAATTCTGAGCCGTAACCTTCCTGTTAGTGTGAGAAAGTTATCAGCAGCAAGATTCTCCCTCCAAAGAAATTGGAGCCAAGGGACCATCTGATAAGAAGTGGAGAATGCAAGTCCTTTGGGTTGGCAGGAGCAGACCAATTAGCATCTCATTTTCTACCAGAGCTAATTAAGCTTAGCTTGCTGCATTCTGCCTCAGCACCCTTCTGTCTCGGAACCACAGTGCACATCGAGCCTGAGGCTCGAGGGCTGTGCTTTACACTCTGCTTCTTTTTAGCTAGGAGTTGCTTTCCCCCTTGAAATTAATGGTGTGAGACAGGTTCCAGTAGTGCTAGGAACTTGTATGTGAGGGAATCCTTTCCTAAGCATGCTGGTTCCATCAGAGACACAGCAGTTCAACTGCGAATGGGACAAGAAAGGATATTAAAGGCAAATTTGATGTTTAATTTTGAGAGACCACATCATCCTCTGATGGCAATAATAATAAGGTTTATTGAATGCTTAATCAACATTTACTAAACAACGTGCTAGGAGTTTTACAGTCATTATTTTATTTAACCTTCACAATCATCCCATGAGATAGGGATTTCCACTGTTTCACGGAGTAGGAACAAGTTCACAGAGCTAGGAAGTTGTAGCCTGAATTCAAACTCAAAGCGATTTGAGCCCAGAGCCAGTGCTTTGTCTATTACAGTATTTATCTTGGAATAATTACATATTAGACTCTCTTTCCCCCAGATCTCTTTAATCTCGGAGACAATGACTCTTTTTCCTCCCTTTCAGTTTCCAGCTAACGGTAAACAGATGATATACAAGAACTCATAAATCCACTCTATTAAGCCCTTTGATATACATATCAAGTAATATCATATATATAATTTATGCATCAAATTTTTTTTCTGTCACTACACTTTTAGGAGCAAAAAGTGAAAAGATCACAGCTACAACAACAAATACAATTTTCAGGATGAGTTGGGAAAGTCAGTTCATTGAAGTTCACACCTAGTACTTCTCCAGGATGACCCAGTTGCAACTTATGTTCATAATGAGGACACCAAGGCTTGCCCAGGTATTTAATCATCAAAGACAATATTAGATTCCTTAGAAGAAACTCATTATGAGAAGACTATATAGTTTATGAAGATTTTCAATATAATTACTGAAAGACATCTATAGTCGTCTCTTCAATACTATTATAATCTAATTCCCATACTCCATTTTTAAACCATTCTATAAAAGTAAAGTCTTACTGTATATAATTTGAATGTTTCACTTAAAAGTCTTTTCTCAGTGAACGGATGGAAAAAGATACTCCATGCAAATGGCAATGAAAAGAAAGCTGGGGTTGCAGTACTCATATCAGACAAAATAGACATTAAAACAAAAACTGTAAAAAGAGACAAAGAAGGGCATTACATAATGATCAAGAGAACAATCCAACAAGAGGATATAACACTTGTAAATGTCTACCCACCCAATGTAGGTGCACCTAAATATATAAAGCAATTATTAACAGACATAAAAACAGAAATAGACAGTAACACAATAATAGTAGAGGACTTTAACACTCTAACTACACCAACAGATAGATCATCCAAACAGAAGATCAATAAGGAAATATTGGCCTTAAATGACACACTAGAACAGATGGACCTAGTAGATATATACAGAGCATTCCATCCAAAAACCGAAGAATACGTGCTCTTTTCAAATGCACATGGAACGTTCTCCAGGATTGATCACATATTAGGCCACAAAACAAGTCTCTATAAATTTAAGAAGATTGAAATAATACCAAGTATTTTTTCTGACCACAACAGTATGAAACTAGAAATCAACTATAGGAAGAAAATCAGAAAATCCACAAATACCTGGAGATTAAACAAAATGCTACTGAACAATGACTGAGTCAATGAAGAAATCAAAGAAGAAATCAAAAAATACCTAGAGACAAATGAAAATGAAAATACGACATGCCAGAATTTATGGGATACAGCAAAAGCGGTTCTAAGAGGGAAGTTTATAGCAATACAGGCCTAGCTCAACAAACAAGAAAAATCTCAAATAAACATTCTAAAAATGCACCTAAAGGAACTGGAAAAAGAAGAACAAACAAAGCCCCAAATCAGTAGAAGAAGGGAAATAATAAAAATCAGAGCAGAAATAAATGAAATAGAGACTAAAAAAACAATAGAAATAATTGATATAACCAAGAGTTGGTTCTTTGAAAAGATCAAGAAAATTGACAAACCTTTAGCTAGACTCACCAAGAAAAAAAGAGAGAAGGCACAAATAAGTAAAATCAGAAATGAAAGAGGAGAAATTACAACAGACACCTCAGAAATACAACAGATTGTAAGAGAATACTATGAAAAGCTATATGCCAACCAATTCGACAATCTGGAAGAAATGGATAAATTCTTAGAATCATACAACCTTCCAAAACTGGATCACGAAGAAGTAGAGAATTTGAATAGACCAATCACCAGTAAGGAGATCCTAACAGTAATCAAAAACCTCCCCAAAAATAAAAGTCCAGGACCAGACGGCTTCCCTGGTGAATTCTACCAAACATTCAAAGAAGACTTAATACCTATCCTTCTCAAACTCTTCCAAAAAATTGAGGAGGAGGGGAAGCTCCCTAACTCATTCTACAAAGCTGACATTACCCTGATACCAAAACCAGACAAGGACAACACAAAAAAAAGAAAATTACAGGCCAATATCACTGATGAACATCAATGCAAAAATCCTCAACAAAATACTAGCAAATCGCATACAACAACACGTTAAAAAGATTATACCCCATGATCAAGTGGGATTTATTCCAGGTATGCAGGGATGGTTCAACATTCACAAATCAATCAACGTAGTACACCACATTAATAAAATGAAGAATAAAAATCACATGATCATCTCAATAGATGCAGAGAAAGCATTTGACAAGATACAGCATACATTAATGATAAAAACTCTGAATAAAATGGGTACAGAAGGAAAGTACCTCAACATAATAAAGGCCATATATGAGAAACCCACAGCTAATATCATCCTCAATGGTGAAAAACTGAAGGCTATCCCTCTAAGAACAGGAACCAGACAAGGATGCCCACTGTCACTACTCCTATTTAACATAGTACTGGAAGTCCTAGCCAGAGCAATCAGGCAATAAAAAGAGATAAAAGGGATCCAAATTGGAAAGGAAGAACTGAAACTGTCACTATTTGCAGATGACATGATTTTACATATAGAAAACCCTAAAGAATGCACCAGAAAACTTTTAAAAGTAATAAACGTATACGGTAAAGTTGCTGGATACAAAATCAACATACAAAAATCAGTTGCATTTCTATACACTAACAACGAAGTAGCAGAAAGAGAAATTAAGAATACCATCCCATTTACAATTGCAACAAAAAGAATAATATACCTAGGAATAAACTTAACTAAAGAGGTGAAAGATCTGTACACTGAAAACTATAAAACATTGCTGAAAGAAATTGAAGAAGACACAAAGAAATGGAAAGATATTCCGTGCTCTTGGATTGGAAGAATTAACATAGTTAAGATGTCCATACTTCCTAAAGCAATCTATAGATTCAATGCAATCCCTATCAAAGTTCCAACAACATTTTTCACAGAAATAGAACAAAGAATCTTAAAATTTATATGGAACAACAAAAGACCCTGAGTAGGTAAAGGAATCCTGAGAAAAAAGAACAAAGCTGGAGATAGCACACTCCCTGATTTCAAAATATACTACAAAGCCATATTAACCAAAACAGCATGGGACTGGCACAAAAACAGACACACAGATCAATGGAATAGAATCGAAAGCCCAGAAATAAACCCACACATCTACAGAGAGCTAATCTTTGACAAAGGAGCCAAGAACATACAATGGAGAAAAGAAAGTCTCTTCAACAAATGGTGTTGGGAAAACTGGATAGCCACATGCAAAAAAATGAAAGTAGACCCTTACCTTACACCATACTCAAAAATTAACTCCAAATGGATTAAAGACTTGAATGTAAGACCTGAAACTATGAAACTTCTAGAAGAAAACATAGGCAGTATGCTCTTTGACATCGGTCTTAGCAACATATTTTCAAGCACCGTGTCTGACCATGCAAGAGAAACAATAGAAAAAATAAACAAATGGGACTACATCAAACTAAAAAGCTTCTGCACAGCAAAGGAAACCATCAACAGAACGAAAAGTCAACCTAACAATTGGGAGAAGATATTTGCAAACCATACATCTGATAAGGGCTTAATCTCCAAAATATATAAAGAACTCATGCATCTCAACAACAAAAAAACTACCAACCCAATTAAAAAATGGGCAAAAGACCTGAACAGACATTTCTCCAGAGAAGATATACAGATGGCCAATAGATACATGAAAAGATGTTCAAAATCATTAACTATCAGGGAAATGCAAATCAAAACTACAATGAGCTATCATTTCATGCCCATCAGAATGGTTATAATTAACAAGACAAGAAACAACATGTGTTGGAGAGGATGTGGAGAGAAGGGAACTCTCATACACTGCTGGTGGGAGTGCAAACTGGTGCAGCCACTATGGAAAACAGTATGGAGATTCCTCAGAAAATCAAGGATAGAACTACCAAATGATCCAGCTATTCCACTGCTGGGTATTTATCCAAAGAACTTGAAAACACCAATGCATAAAGATACATGCACCCCTGTGTTCATTGCAGCATTATTCACAATAGCCAAGACTTGGAAGCAACCTAAGTGCCCATCAAGGGACGAATGGATAAAGAAGATGTGGTATATATACGCAATGGAATACTACTCAGCCATAAGAAACGATGAAATCCAGCCATTTGTGACAACGTGGATGGACATTGAGGGTATTATGCAAAGTGAAATAAGTCAGAGGGAGAAGGTCAAATACTGTATGATTTCCTTCATTAAGCAGTAGATAATAACAATAATAAACAAACACATAGAGACAAAACATAAATAAATAAATAAAAATGGTAAAAAAAAAAAAATTCTTTTCTCTTCCCTCAAATGAAATAGTCATGTGGTATGTGTATTTTTTGTGTGTGTGAGGAAGATCGGCCCTGAGCTAACATCTGCCAATCCTCCTCTTTTTTGCTGATGAAGACTGGCCCTGGGCTAACATCTATGCCCATCTTCCTCCACTTTATATGGGATGCCACCACAGCATGGCTTAGCCGGCACGTCTATGAGTGCCCAGGATCCGAACCAGCGAACCTGGGGCCAGCGCAGGGGAGCGCGTGCACTTAACCACTTGTACTACTGGGTCGGCCCCGTCAGGTGGTATGTGGATACACACACATATATGCATGTATTTGCAAGTGTGCATCTGTGTGTATAATAATTAACAGCTCCAACTCCAGAGACCATCAGAACTTAGCATAAATCCCAGCTCTACTACTTACTTGCTCTGTAAATTTGGGAAAATTACTTAAACTCTCTAAGCCTCACTTTCCTAATGCTGTTAGAGTTGCTGGAAGGATCAAATAAAATAATTGCAGGGAAAGCACTAAGCATAGTGCCTGACTCACGAGAAGCAAGCCCTGAATAGTTGCTATTATTTATAATTTTTCTCTGGAATCACAGTTTGCTCAACTTGTCCGTCTTATTCATGTCATGAGAAGCTGGAAAGGATTACCAAGGTCTCAGAATTTTTTTTTCCATTTCATTTGTGATGGTATTATTCCTCATTTTCTTCCTTCTTTATTATTTGAATCATCATCAGCTCTTTGCCTGCAGTGCTAACAATTTTTGGTCTTCGGCATAAAGAAAAAATATTATGTTTGAGTGTATTAATGATGTCTTTTATTTTCTGTAACTCTGATGCATTGATGTCAGGGTGCTCGCTGACCCTAGAGGAACTGCCCCTCCCAGGGACAGCCAATTCCTAGAGATAGTAAACAACTCACCCAGAAGTATGCTTTTCAAAAGTATGCCAACCAATCCAGAGCCCACACCATCAGCCACCTCCTTTATGAGGCTCTCACTCTCTGAGCCACTATCTATCTGCCCTAGTCACCCCAGGGCCAGGTGCCAGACAACTAGGGAGAGCCCCTATGCCCCAGGGACCACTGAAATTATTCAAATTAGCCAAGCCTAAGCGTGTTTACTCTGCCTCTCCCATTCCTTCCCATGGAAACCACTATGAAGGCTCTCATCCTCATTGACCCCTCTCCCTCTGCCTCTTGACCTATCCCAGTGCTTCCCTGTGTGGCCCTCCATGATGTGGCATCCTCATTCTCATAGGATCTGTGAGTATAACAAGCTATTTTTTCAATAAACCAGTCATCTCCTGATCTATTGGCTTCACCTTACCTAAATAACAGTAAACCCTATATTTTAAAACAGTGAGTAATTCCAGACTTAGTAACAGATATTGCTCTCTCATTCATATGACTATAAGGGCCTTGAGAACAGGGACCATGTCTACACCAACCACTTGATGCTCAATGAATATTTGTTGAATGAATGAATTTATTGCATATCCAAAATGCAATGACATATATCTTTATTTGGAGGAAATCTCTGCATTTTTTAAAGCTGAATGAATACATACTCTCATATTGTATGTCCCCTAGCTTGCTCCCTAACAGGAATTTGTTTGGTTATTGAAATGCATATAAACATGCTAATTAGATATGCCGGTGGAGAAAACAAGACCTAGAGCAAAAGGACAGTCCTGGGACTCTGCCAAAGTACATTGAAGAAAGGATTAAAGGTTAGGTGTCCTTAACTTTTTGATGGAGGACAGAAGGTACATCATATTCTATCAGCCACCTAATACTTTTGGCAAGCTTCCTGAGGCTTCCTACTTACCAACATGTGATTTTCCTTTTTTTTTTTCATTCCAACAATTTGCATGCTATTAGGAAGCCTCCTTTTCAGGAGACAAGTATTTCAGATGAATCCTTCGCTCAAGGAGTACCAAGCATTTAGGGAGAGGATGGATCTTGCCTTTTTGGAGTAGCAAGCAGTATGGAAATAGCCTTCACACTAGTTTTTGGAATTACCACAACAGGGGACTCTCTGAAATATTAAAGACTGAATCCAATACGTCTTTCTGCTTTATCTAACATCTGTTATCACAGGCTTAAAAATAATATTCAATGAACTTACTTTGCACAGGCTAATTCTGTTTCTGCTTTGAAGTGCTTTATTTACAACCTATACTCAATAAATACGTGTCTAACACATGAATCTATGTCTGGGTATATTTCTTCTAGTAAAGTCACCTAAAAAATACCTGATCCATTATTTTTTTCTTGCTAAGAAATTGAAATGTTTCTGAAGAAGCCTAACTTATATTAAATAAATTTTTTAAAAATCTCACATGTGCACGGGGACATTTCCATAAAACGATGAGCTTCATTTAAAATAAGATTCTAATATAGAGAAAAATTGTGAAAGACTTTGAACTGACTAAAGAGATTATTGAATGTCTCATCTAATACTCCTCTCCAGGTTATCTCTGCTTTACATTGTTTTTGAGCTATTTTAGAGGTCTGTAAGTTGTAGAAAACTGATAATTATGCAAAGATTCTTGTCCATAGCAATTAAATTGCATCCGGTGGAGATTCAGTTGATTATCGTCCTGTGAAGAATGACCAGTTTTACCCGTTCTGCACCTATTAAGCACGTTGATTCCAGCATTTCTGATGGGCCAATACAGTCACCTTCTCTTTAGATTTTACTTTGAGAATCTAAAGTAACATCTTACTGGTTCTCTCCCTAATTAATGAGTTAAATACAAGCTTTGACATATGTTCATTTTATATCTATGTGATTACACCTTCTTCTGAAAATGTATCTTTTAACACTAGTACTACAAAAAACAAAACACAACAAAATCCCTGGGGAGGAGCTTAGATCAGTAACAAAGGCATATCCTGTGGTACTCATGTCTGTCTAAATGGGTAATTTGGTAGAGGCATGGACTCTCCTAGGGCTCAACTCAGGAGTATTTTCTAGTACTAGATAGTGCAGGTTTTTTATTCTTCCAAGGGAAGTTAATTATTTCCTCAAGAGTTTCTTTCTAAATGACTCCCGGGAGCTGAGCCCCTACAGCTTCCTTCCAAGGCTGCAGCAGATTTTTTTGGTGCCCCTTGAATCACGTCCTTCCAACCATTTGAACAATTTCTGCAATTACCTTGCACTTAGAGGATCCAATCTGGAAAAAGAATATACTGCATTGCATTGTTTTGTGCACAACACCCTTATACTTCAGCAGGTAAAGCAACAATTACCAAATCAATTCCTTCAACATATTAGCTTTAGAGATGGAACATAGTGGCTTTTGTTTCTGCTTTTTATGGAGTCTTTTAAACTGCTGCTGTATTCCACTCAATAGTGCTCCTGAGTGCCTATGGAAATCATTAATGCTTTATGAAGTGGTGCATTATTTGTTCAATGAAATTAAAAATCTGTTCCAAACAACTTCAAATCAGAGGAGCCTGACTGTCTGGAACACTGACAAATATCCCTGTCCTTGGCTGGTTAAACGGGCAATGAATTAGACAGCCACCTCTGGGCAGAATAAACTACATTTCCCAAAAATAAGATGTGTTTTTGCCTTAAATAGACTCAAATAATTGAAAAAAATTTAAAACTGACCAGGCTAAGAGAAAGATGTAACGATGACTGCTGAAATGATACCCCCCAAAATGCAACATATTTACTATATTCTGATTGGGAAGTAGTAGGCTTTGGCATTGGATAATCTTAGATTTAGTTTATAAACCCTCCACTTACTAGCTGTGAGCTATAGACAAGTTTCCAGCTACTGTCAGCATCAGATTCTTCATCTGTAAAATTAAGGTAACAATATTAAATTCATTTAGTTTTATGAGGGTGAACTTAAATAAGGCAAGAAAATGCTAAACGTGGTGTTGACATGTACCGAATGTACAGTAGACACTAGCTATTTTTATTTGATATATTATTAAAAATGCAGAGCTTGAATTGAAGTCTCTGATTAGGTGTCTCCATTGATTTCCAATGCCCAGTGCAATGCGTTGTACACAGTAGACAATCAATAGTATCTCTTGGCTGAATGAATGATTTGTTCCATTCTTGAATATAAGAATGAATTCCATTACTGAGTATAAAAGGGTTAAGCAAGATGATGAGTGACATTGAAAGAAGAAAGAAAGAGAAAGTGAGACAAAGTACAACTATGAAAAGCAAATCAATGGGTTCCGATTGGGGCTGGGGGCTGATTCTCTCCAATTATCATCTCAGGGTAATTGCATGTGTCAGAGGAGTCCTTTCAGAGAGAAGACATAAATGTGAGTAAGAAATGGGTGAAAGAGAAAGAAAGGAATGAAATATAAAGCATTTCTATTTTCTAGATGAAATGCTAAAACAGACAGACAATGACTAATTAAATAAACTATCATAGACTGTAATGGAGTAAACTTTGTGACTTATAAATGAGTTTATTGGGTAAATGAGTCCTACACATTAGAGCTAACAGAGTTAAGTACCTGAAAATTCTTCTTTTGCTTATTGGGTTTGTTTAGTGACAGTCTCATGTTTCTATCCTGATTAGAACATACAAGCAGGATTTTAAATAGAGTGGTAATAAATTAAAACCCCCCCAAAAGCAAAGGACTTAGATGGTGAGAAATCAGAACCTTGTATCATGAGAAAAAGTTGATAGAATAATAGATATTTAGCTTGAAAAAGAAAAGATCCAGGATGATATAAGTATCTCTAAATACTTGAGGTTCTTAATGAGTAAAAGTTGATTACACTTATTCAGTGAGACTTTTGACAGGTAACTGAGAACCATGGATGCAATTTATGAACAGATGAATGTCTATGAATGAACACTATCCAGCATTGTAATAAACCTACTAAGGGCTTACTGGGTTTCTTCTCATCAGAGAGATTCAAGCAGAAGCTGGACCATTGTATCTTAGGGATATTACAGGATTGGAATGGATACATTTTGAAGGTCCTTCCAACTCAAAGATTCTGTGTTCTATGATTGCTTAGTTCCAGCCAGTGTTGCTACATTTTCAGACTCCAGGCTGGTTCTGCAGGCATCAGAAAACTCTGAGACATATTTAGAGCCCAGAATTTGTTCTATGCATTCCATGAAACAACACAATATGTGGTCCCAATTTATGTTCCTCTCACTTGCTTCATTTTTCATGACTAAAATGAAATTGGGAGAAAGTATTTGTCTGTTACACTGTCTGGATCCTCACAGAGAAATTCTCATCCCGCTGGGATTTTTTTCTGAATAGGGTAAGTCTTACTCTAACATGAAAAACTGACTTTTCCTTTCTCAGTCCACCCAGATCACAACGATTTTGTTCCTATAATTATTGTCGGTTCTCCCAGAGAGATCCACTCAGCACGTTCCCATGCTGGCTTTTCCCTTTTCCTCATGTATGATGTTACTCAAGTTTTACATTCAGACCCATTCCAGGCTACTTCATAGAGGTTTCTGAGCTCTGGTAACAATGGGAAGTTACCAGGCATTAACCGCTGGTGAGTAATGAGACAAATTTGCAGCAGCTGATAAAATACAGAGTGATACATGCAAGAGAGATTCTAGCTATTTGAGGAAACTTAGTGTCAGATACTTCAATTTTCTAAACTTTAGCTTCTTTCTTTGTACCATAGGACTGTCTTTGTCCTGCTTTTCTTAGTGAGTAGTTTTAATGCTTAAATGAATCAGTCTATTTGAAAACTTCCGGTAAAGTATAAATTATTGCTAAAATATGAAGGATGCTGAAGATGATGACTGGTCAGAATATCAAATCAGTTCATGAATGCATTCTGTAAAGTGTACATACAATCTACCCCAAGTTATACATGTTTAATATTCTTGTTGTGTCTTTTGAGTTGGGCTTGTTAAGGGGTTTGCGTTAGGAGAACTGCACCCAAATCCTAGGCGTGCTTCTCTATGATGTTGGGTGAATGTCTTAACCTTTCCCAGCCTTAGTGTTCCTACCTGCAGTAAGGAGAAATTTACTGTTACCTTATAAAATTTTTGTGGCAGTTAAGAAAGTCAGTAATGTGAAAGCGTTTAGCACAGTGCCTGGCATATAATAAGCACTCAGAAAATAATTGTTAAACTTGAATCTGAAGTTCTAGTACCAGTAAATATCATTTGTAGCAGTAATTGGCTTGTCTGTTAAAAAGGCAAAGTTTTTTCACTCCATTAGGGGCAAGATAAAGCAATATTATATTACCTTAACTATTCTTCCCAGAGGCCACTAAGATCCTAAGATTTCTGCTGCTGATTTTTTGTTTAGCTGATAAATGGTTAGATGACTTCCTAGCAGCACATTGAGTTCACAGGTAGCTTGTTGTGTTAGCAGTTTTCCGAAGACAGGGTCTCTGCCACCTGGCCTCTTGAAGACGCAATACCATAATTTCTAATGAAGTTATCTCCTCTGTCCCTGCCCCATTTCTAGCTCCTAATATACTTTGATTTTAGGGAAGACCCTGGCAAGCACCAGGCTTTAGACAGCAATGATAAAAGGCCACCATAGCGATGAAAATATTGGCAGGAAGTAAAATTATACTCCATTCTGTGGATAGAGAGGGTAGCTGACCTCTTGTTCCCTCTACTTTGCCTTTTTAAAGAATATCAGAGCCTGGCAGGGAGAGACCTCTCAGTGCTAATAACAATGGCATTATTTTTCCCTTGAAATGTTTGGTGCTTTGGACTTTTTCTCTTTCTTTTAGGGGACAGGTAGCCAGAGAAAGCAGCCTATTTGGTTCTCCCTTACATTTCTATTGCCCACTTCCAGGCCCTGGTAGGAATGTAATTTTTATTGAATGAATGAGTGAATAAAATGACAGTGCTTTGTCTCAAAGTAGATGTTGCAAGAAGTAGAAACCTGTTCCAGATGGGCTCCACTAGCTACTGTCCACAGTAAGCTCAATGTTACTAAGTGGAACTTTCTGTCAGATTCTACTACAGAAAAACAGCAGGGGATCTGTGCAAAATACATATTACAGCCCACAAAAGGAAAAATCCTGAAGAATCAGAGGAAAACTTTGTATCTGAAAAGATTTTGTGTAAAAACAAGAGAGGATTATTAAAGATATCTAACCTATAAAATTAAAGCAGGCAGATATGAAGTGAGGGAAATCTAAAATTAGAAAAATACATTTGATGAACAACACAATTACAAATGAAGATAGAGAAAATCAAGCAAATATAGAAGACAAAATTTAGATATTCACTGAGAGCTCACAAGATAAGAGTAAAGTGGCATAACAGTTGAAAGATGTTAATAGATACAGGAGTTCCAGTTTCTGTGTATGAGGATTATTTGATTTGGGGGCAAGGGGGCAGTGTTGGAAAGAATGCAGAGAGGAGAAGAAATATTCAATGAAATAATAGAACATACTTAAAATTTTCCTGAGAGGAAGATTTGAACATGCAGACCAAAAAAGTTCATAAAGTTAAAAAAATTCAGACCTAAGTGTGTTATTTTAATTTTATTTTAAATTCAAGAATAAAGAAAGCATAACCTTTAGATATCAAAGAGAAAAAAGTTACCTATATAGGAAAGAAAAAAAGCTCTCTTAGACTTTTCCTCTATAGCATGAAACACCAGAAAGCAACGCAATGATGATGACAGATTTGAGGAAGAAGAATTGTAACTCAAGAAGTCTATATTGATTTAAGTTGTCATCTAGATGCAAACATACAGATAGATAGATAAAGAAACATAAGTGTGTGTGTGCATATTTGCAGAAATCTTAGGGACAAACAAATAAACAAAAAAACCTATATCATAAATCATTTATGATGGAGATACATACACAGTTGTCTGAAAAATGAATTTAAAAATCCAAGATTAGATAAGAGACAATACAAAATAATTGATAACGCTCAATGAATCCGATTATTCAAAGTATAATGTTGTAAAACTGAATCTTCTCTGGAGACAACTGTTTTAATTCAAGTGGGGAATGGAGGAGGAAGTCTCATTTCAACTTCTAGCTTCAGCCACCTTCAACAGTCAGAAGCCCTTCACTTTAGTGAGTGAGAGAGTACTGTTCCAGATTAATAAAGTAAAATTCTATTTCCCATTTGGATATTCATCTTTGATTATATGCTTCCTAATCTTACAATCCCAGAGAGCAGAAGGATTGAGTGGTGGCCCCCTTAACTGCTAACATGCAATTGATAGGGGACTGTTCTCTTGGAATCATAAGTACACTACCATTATTGAGTCAAACCCCTTTCCATTTCACTTCCAATGTAAAGAATAAATCACCAACATTTTTTTAAAAAGAGAGTTTTAAATTATGTATTTTGAAAATATAGCCTTCTCAGCCTCCCTAAAACTCTTAGGGGTCTTGGTACAAGAGGGGCTCTGTTGAAGGGTAAGAGACATTGAAAATGCTATATTGACCCCGCTCTAGGAGATCTGTGAAAAGAGCATTGGTGACGAGAATATTGTATAGAAAAGGGCTTCAAGCTTTTATTTAAAGTAAAAGATTGCTATGAAAAAGAGATTTTCTGCTATACACTCCTTAACTGGGACATTTTTAAGAGGTTACAAAACTTAGCCCAGCAACTTTTCCAAATGTTTTGCGTTCTTGGCAACATTATATCAGGCTACAGAGTGTGAGAGTTCAATCTTCCTTAGTTGTGTAAAATAATTTCTGATTATTTTCAAAGAGCTAAATAAATAGGGAGAGGTATACTAATTTCAGAATCCTGAGAAAGCAATTACTACAAGACTTCTGGATTTTAAGATAGTTGCTTTTGGGTAAGGAAAAGAAGGAGAGAGAGGAGAAAGGTGTTGGGAGAATAATGACAAGTCTTGTTGGTAAAGGTACATATATCTGTCATTTACTACCAGGCTATGCTTGGCCAAAATCCAAAACAAATATTTTAAAACTGGGTTTTATTTAACACTATGACAACCAAAATTTACTGAACAGAATACACTTAAAAAAAATGTGAATGAAGAATAATTACACTTCATTTCATGTAACTAATCTTGCTAGTTTTAAGAATCTCAGGGGATCCTGAGACTCTTCTTCATAAGTCTTCTCATAGACTAGAAGGTTACAGCTTTCCAATAATATTTCTTAGCATCTGCAGATTTAATGACAGTTGAGCAATGCTAAACTCATTGGTAAATGATGATGGTACTCTTCAACCTCCGAGATCACTGGCAGAATTGCTCAGCTGCTTTAATCAGATGGAGGTCTTCATTGTTCACTCAGCACCTCGTTATCATGATACTCTTTTAGAGTAATCACATTCTTCCCTCCCCAGAATCAAACTGTAGTCATCTTTTAAGGTTCCTATCAAGTGTTTTTTCCTCCATGAAGCTGTCTCCTACTTCTCCATCCCGCATAGATTTAAAATTCCCTTATCTCTTAGTTGCAGGTATCATTAGACTAACATAATTTAACAATTAACTGACCTCCCATTAACTCATGAGAGTTATCCTTGTACCCTGGATTTGAACTTAATCTCTACCACTCTCCAATTATGTGATCTTGGGCAAACTACTTAATTTAAGTGATCCTTTATTTCCTTTTTTATTTTTTCTTTCCTCAGTGTTCTTCTTTGAAATTATATATATATACACACATATATATATAATACATATGCATTTATATTTATATATTGCTTTTAGCCCAGGATTTGCACTAAAGTTTCTGGTTCCCATCTCCTTTTTCCATTCTCCTTTTCCTTCCCTTTGCGCTCAATGAACAGAGATGCTAATTCATATATTTCAGTGCAGTGTAAATTGGGTCCTTGACAGACACTTAAAATATATTTGCAGGTTAAAAGCTGAATAAAAAGGAGTAATGGTATTTTCTCTAGAACAGTGAATCTTTAAAATAAGGAACAAGGAAAGATTAACTTCTATTTTCACAATAGACTTTATTTAAAAATAAAAAAGGCAGAAAAAAAATTTGTCAGCCTGAATTAGTACTATAACAGTTATGTCAAGAAGGTGTAGTCTAGAAGACTATGGCTTCCTTTTCCACTCTGTCAAGCTAACCCGTGTACTATATGGATTACTACAGCCTGATTTAAATCTATGGTCAGGGGAAGTCAATACAGCTAAGAATACACTTTGGATTTTAAAGAATTAAAATACTTCTGGAGTTTTTTAATATTTGTTTTCCCTTTAACAAATTGTCATGTTTGTATAAAACCTGAAATTGAGACTCTTCTCTTAGTAATGGAACTACCTTCTCTTGTCTCTCCACGGAGCAACCTGCTTTTAGGGGACAAATAATTTGTTAAGCTGTTTGTAGTGAGTGGAAAGTCTCTGATGGGGTTTGCTCAAGTAATGATGGATGATCACTAAACTGCCTCTTTAAGAGAGTGAAATGGTTAACTAGGGGGGTTTAACTTTGCTGAGTAAGGCCTGTCATGGGGACCCAGAGCAGACTTGCTTGAAGAGGAGGTTTATTGTTTGCATGAGAAAAGAGTTGGCAAGGAGGGTGAGACGGTTGTGGCTGAGGGCAAAAGAAAAAATTACAAGCAAACAAATATATCTAATCTGTATTTTTAGTAAGTGGCCAAAAATATAACATATGAGTCTCTTAGGGAACCTTTGTATTAACAAATCTATTTTTCGTCTCTGTCAACAGTCAGTAGTGGAGAGATTTGAAGCTTACATCCAGAGATGTCTCTGGTATAGGAAAATCATGACTGTCGCAGTCTCCTTTATGTCTGTTTTTCAGGGATGTGACAAAATGCTACTAGTTCAAGGGCAGTGCATGCAAAAGCAGCTGACAACGAGAGGACACCCAATGTTAACAATAGTTTGCCAAGATCCAGGGGAAAAAATACAACACAGACAAAAAATTTTATAGGGTATCTTCTCATGAGTACCTGCACCCCAAACTCCTACCTACTTCCCTGTTTTCTTTTCCCTTGTGGCAGAAATATTTTTCCTTATATTATTATACTACAACTAAGGGTGCGGTTGATGATTATTATCATTATTACACTATTACTTACTATGTACTGGGTACTTTTCTAAATATTTTTCATGTATTCAGATGAATACCTACCATCCCATATATCATCTTGAGCATCCACCCATGAGGTTTGGTCTTACAGTAGGATCTATTCCTCACCCCTCCCCGTCTCACTGGAAAATCTATGAAACACACACACACACACACACACACACACACACAACAGCAACAACAGCAAAAACCACCACCTAGAAGTACATTTCCCAAAGGTAGACTTATTCACTCCGGAATAATGTCATGGAAGGGCTCACATAAATGTCTAAGTGAGCTTTGGCACCTCAGGTCCTGCAGACAGACAGGCAACAGACTTTCATTAATACCACCAAGGAAAATTCACGACCTGGAAGTTAATGTTTCAGGTGGAAATATGACACAAGAGGAAATAAACTACAAAATCAAACCTTTGGTTTATATTTTCATAGCTGCAATATAACCATATTCCTACAAAGAGCTAAAGAGTAAAGTTATAAAAAACAAAGGATAGCAAATATCTTCCTGTTTCAAAATTTTGTCGGTAATTTTTTGTCCTCAAGTTCTTTCAATTATTCATTCATTGAGTATTTTCTAAAACTTTGCAATAAACACAATAAAATAAAATAATAGCAAGTGTTCTAGTGGGAGTTGGTAGACAAATAGAGCCTGACCTTATCTGAATCTCCTGAATGATGTAGTGGCTCCTCAACAGAGCAAAAAAAAAAAAAATCTTTCTGCCCTAGGATAAGCTTTACTTACTTTATCATGGTAGAAAGAAGACAAGACATGTTAAAGATGTAAGAATACAAGATGAAGAGGATATGAACCCGCTGTGTAACAACAACAAATAGCATTTATTTTGTGTTTATTATATGCCAGGTACAATACACTGGAATCAGCTTGTGGTCTGGGCAGGAACTACATCCTCAGGGTGGGCAATGGGAAATGTCCACCTTCTCTTACAATAGCCAGAATATCTCTGCGAAGCCAGTTCATATGCTTAGTATTTCCTAGAACCAAAGGGAGAGCATCTGACCTGTTGAAATCTTTCAGTGGCCATCGAATGTGAGACTGGCAAGAGTACTTTGAAATTGGACTAGGAACCAATGGATGAAATTCAAATTTAGGATCCCGGATTTGGCCAGTAGAAAATTGTTCCTGGCTCTAGTCCTAGTATTTTTCTTGGCATCTATTATTCTCCAATCATTGAACGTCTCCACTTAAAACTACCTGGCTTTAGTCCTCAAACATAGATTGTGAATACAGAATTATCTACCAATAATACTAGCTGTGCTAGATCAGTTTTATAGGGCTATAAAACATTTCCTGATGGTTAATTTTATTGTTTGGTGAGGTCTATGGTATTTTTGCTCTAACATGATAATTCTACAGAAGCAAGAGATTAAAATTGACTCAGCTCACCCAATGATACCCTGGTGGTGATGAATAGGTCAGCTAAGAGGCCTGCAATATAGTCTCAGGAGATTTAGAAACGCATAATAGAACCTCTTTTGCCACACACACACATGCACGCATGCATGCACACAAGGAGAGTTCTTTAATAATTGCAATTCCTTTATAAAACTTTTTCTGTAAAGAATTTCATGAGCAATGCAGTTTGAAAAGTTGGGAAATAATTAAGTGGATGCATGTGAATTGTTCCCTGTCTCGATTTATGAATTACACTGTGCTGGATAGCTTTCTTGTGTCCTCCAGATCATCTTTCCCTATTATATAGCCTGCTCTCTGCCTCCCAAAGACTAACCTTTGTAGATTCCTTGCTCTCTTCTCTTGGGTTGACAAATGGAGAGAGGGAGGACGTTCAGGGTGTTTATTTCCCCAGCTCTGTGGTTTCTCCTTGGCCTGGCTGCATCCTTTAACTAAAAGTCAAATCTCATCTCCAGGTGGCCATCTCCACATGACTCTCTTTAAGAATTTCTGTAATTGCTCTGCCCGCTTACCCCTTCAGGGGTGCAAACAGCCCTGGTGTTGACCTGGCCACATCTTTGTAAATAGTCTTTTAGTAAACTCCCTTGAGTTATCCTAATTTGAATGTGCCATCTGGTTCCTGCTGGCACCCTGACTAATATACACATGACCATATCTCAAAAATTAACATGGTTAACACTGTGTAGCTTCTGATGATTGAATAGCTTTGTTTGAACAATTCAGAAACTAATTGCAAGAGCTTCCTTCTATTTCATGTCACAGCCAGTATAGCAAAGATCTGCTAAGCCTCCTAGATTGCCCTTCCAGTTAGATCCTATCATCACGTCCCCTTATCTTGGTTGCACAGGGTTTTGTGAAAGTGTCTCCCTTTGAAATTAGAAAGAGTTGAATAGCCCACTTCTTACCTTCCTATGCCATCCACAGGCCCCAGACACCAAGCTTCACAATTTCTCTTCTTTCTCTTTCTTCTTCAGGATCAGTGTTAATGTCTCAACCTTTGAAAAACCATGCCGGATGGCACAATATTAGGATCTGTGCCACTTTTCTGTGTTCCCGAAATACCTTAAATTTACTCCAGTAGAGCATATATTTAAAAATGTTGAAATTGCCTATTTAATTGCTATGTATATCAATATATATAACATGAAATCTTTGAAGACAAAAACCCTATCTTGTTTATTTGTGCATTCATTATATCTACCCCTGTGCCTGGCACATAACAGACACTCAATATTGTGGGATAGAGCCATGAACACAATAAGGTTGGATTGGTTTCACCTAGCATTATACCTACAACCCAAACTATTTCCCTAGATTTGAGAAGACACAATGGGGATTATAGAACACCCGAACTCTCTATGAAGTGATCTCTCAGACTCCCCATGACTTGTATAATGATCAGATATTAGACAGTGTGACGTCTATGTGTTGAGCGTTCAAGGTTAATATCATGAATACATTTCATTGAGCTGTTGTTGAAGCAACAGGGAAGGTATAAAGATTAAATGGTTTTTTTTAATAAAATGGTAATTTTTATTGTTACTATTTCAGAAAGTATATTAGGGCTCCTAGACCCTTCCTACAACAATATTTCATTGGGGACATATTTTATTTTCAAATCTCTGCAC
The DNA here is from genome assembly GCF_020826845.1 of Diceros bicornis minor. NCBI lineage: Eukaryota > Metazoa > Chordata > Mammalia > Perissodactyla > Rhinocerotidae > Diceros > Diceros bicornis. The sequence continues at coordinate 77,419,695 of NC_080740.1, read as the reverse complement.
AATATATTAAACTGTATTTAATCTTTAATGGGATTTCTTCTTTCAATAGCTTAACAGTTCATTCTGGCATGCATTCGTAAAATTTCTTTCTATTATTTAATTCACTTCAGGAGAGAGCAAAAGAGCATGTGTTCTAAGAACAATTATGTTTTGCATTTAGATAATTCATTTTAAGAAATAGCTTATAATAATTTTGACCTTGAAATTGTCTTACTACATGAATCCTTATGTACCCAAGAAATGCTTAAAATATACTAAATATATGAGTGCAATGACATAAAAACACTTAAGTGGAATGAATGAATGAATGTATGAATGGAGTTTTAGAAGAAAAAATTGAAACAGCAGAATCATAGCAAGTTGGCATCAAGTAATTTGACAGGTCGTATAGGAACAGAGTGAGACATTGAAATGCTCTTTTCTACGAATGTTTACATACCTCTTGAGTCTGCTACAGTATAAACTCTGATAATTCCTTACCCTCTAAATATTTCCAGCTTTAAAAAACAAAACACTAGAAGAAGCTTGCAATTTTTAGAGTGTTCTCTAAGACAACAATACTGTAACAGTGCTACATTCACAGTCACATATAGTAAAGACAAAGCAGTATCTACGTGACACAGAGTTAAAAAGTCACAGTCCTGCTCTTAACGTAGAATAATCATACCTTTCAAATATCAGCATTTTAATAAATACTGTTTTTTCCCAGTTTTATTGAGAAATAATTGACATGAATCACTGTAAATACTTTTGAATGAATGGATAAAAATGCAAAGAAACATCGTTAATAACTAAAATATATTAATCATACCTATGGGCCTAGCATTATACATATATTTGTTTCATTTTTTTCTTAGAACTTTATAAAGTCGACATTATTATTTCAGTTGTACCAATTAGGAAGTCAGAATTAAGGAGGCTAATAATTCTATTCCAGGCATAACTATTGGGAGCCGTAGTACCATGGTTGGATTTCCTGATGTTTAACATTTTGGTGTAATAAGAGGTCAGGATCCAGAGGTTTAAGAACAAGAATAATGATGAAAAACAGCTAATTGCCTCTCACTGTCTTACTGTCTCTAGAATGTTAGTTCCTCTGATGAGAATTCAGCTTGATCACAGGTACAAAAATAGAACTAATGACAATGATCAATGCTACCTGTACTCTTCCAGCTGAGGATAGCATAAGAGATAGAGGTTTAAAGGAACAAAGTTGATATTAATTTTAATGTGTCTTCACTCATCTTGGCATGAACATCTCTTCCTTCCTTAATACAGAGCATGCAAGAAGCCAGCGAGTTGGGTGATGCCCCTGTGCAATTAGAGTGGCAGGAGGGTGGGAAATGAGGGGCAGTCACCAAGAAAGGGTCTCTGCAGGGCCCCAGGATGACACTATTTAGCCAGAAAATCAGCAGAAGCCATTGTGTTCAACTTTTTGCTTAAAGCACTTGAATAGGTTCAAAGACAGATTATTGCAATCAACTTTAAAGAAAATGAGCCCAAACTTCCTAAATATCCATGATGTCTGAGGAAATCATGGCTACAGCTGGTTAAAAAATGACTTAGGAATCTTTGGTTGGTTGCCCAGCAGGAGTTAGGGAACTGGAAATTATTGCTGAGCGGGAACATCATTTGGGTATCTGCTGAAAAAATTAGCACTAATAAGAACCAGCAATAAAAGCTAAGTATATTTGGGAAGCATGCCTGCTGGCAGGGACCTACTCTTGCAATGGACACAGGTTGGAGGATGATGCAGTGGGAGATGTGGCGAAGAAATTGTATCCAGGAAAACTGGGCTAACAGTGTGGTTGATATAGCTTGATGATGATGATAGTGAATATAAATGCTGATTTTATTTTATTAGAAATTGCTTTTTTAAGTGTGAAGTGTACATTGATTATAATTTAAGTAAGTCTTGTTGCCATTGAATGTATCTTTTAAAAATGTTTTAATGTCAGTAATTACTGGATTTGAAGATGCCTTCCTTCTTCCTGAAAATATAACACAATGCATGATTTGTATTATTTTTAAAATTTACTTCTTCAGGAGAATTAATTTAATAAATTTCCTTGAAATCATCACACTGTGAGTTTTGCAGAGTCAAGATTGATTTCTCGTCGTTCTCTCCTCAAATGCTGACACAATGTTCGGCATGTAGTATTGACAATGTTTGTTTAATGAAGGAATATATGATGAAAATATCTGATATATCACAAAAGCAGGGGGGTGGCATAATTCCTTTTATGCCTTTTAGTGAGCTTGCTGGCTAATGTCATTAAGGACCCATCCACTAGCAAAGTCAAAACATCCGGAAGTGGAACATGTTTTCGCTCCCCAGCCCCTCAATGTTCAATTGTTCTGGATTCTCTTCTCAGCTGGATGCAGCTATTTCTCTTCCTCTTCCTCCTGCTCCTCTCCTGTCTCCACCTCCTTAACATTTATTGAACCCCGTACTGTTAACGATGTTGCATAATCTATTAGTCTTTTTATTTTCATTACTTTCTTTTATTTTCAAACAACCACACGAGGTAGGTTCTATTGTATCTAAACATGTGATAAGACAATCCATGTTTAGGAAAATTAAGTACTAGTATGGTAGTAGCATGCCGCTAGCATGGTAATAGCACTTGTAAATGGCAGATTAGATTGAAAACCATGTCTGTCAAAGTCCATCGTCATATATATTTTTTTTTTTTTGAGGAAGACCGGCTCTGAGCTAACATCTATTGCCCATCCTCCTCCTTTTTTTTTCTCCCAAAGCCCCAGTAGATAGCTGTATGTCATAGCTGCACATTCCTCTAGTTGTTGTATGTGGGACATGGCCTCAGCATGGCCGGAGAAGCGGTGCGTCGGTGCACGCCCGGGATCCTAACCTGGGCGCCAGTAGCCGAGCGCGCACACTTAACCGCTAAGCCACAGGGCCGGCCCCCATCGTCATATTTTTGGTGCTATAATGTTTACTCTCTAGGTTTCTCCGGGCAACTCTGTCCTTCACACGGTAATAGGCTTGGCTTCAGTTTCTCTCAAACTTCATTTGTTTGTGTACAACCTTCATAATTTTTGTACGTATCATTAATACTGCAGCTAGTCAACACTAACACACAGAGCCTACAATATTCTAGTCACTGTTTATTTGTGTTAACAATGTCAATCTTCCAATAATCCTATAGGTAAATATTATCATCCTAATTTTATAGAGAAACAAGCTCAAGTCCAAGAAGTTAAGTACTTATAACTATATATTATACACCATGACCAAGTAGAAGTTATTCTGAATGCTGATGTTATTCTGATGTTCCAGTACATGAAAATCAATCAAGATAATACACCACGTTAACACATTGGAAAGAGAAAAACATATGATTATCTTAATTGATGCAGAAAAAGCATATAATAGAATTTAACACACTTTCATGATAAAAACATTCAATGAACTAAGAATAAAAGGAAACTGTCTGTACATAATAAAGACTGTACATGAAAAGACCACAGTTAACATCATACTCAAGGGTGCAAGATTGGAAGCTTTTTCTCTAAGATCATAAAATAGAGGTAACCACATTCACCACTTACATTCAACACAACACTGGAAGTCCTAGCCAGAGAAATTTGGCAAGAAAAAGAAATAAAAGTCATTCAAATTGAAAAGGAAAAAGTAAAATATCTCTGTTTGCAGATGGCAGACATCATCTTTTGTGAGAAAAACCCTAAAGACTCCACACAAAACTCTTAGAACTGTTAAACTAATTCATCAAAGCTACAGGATATAAATTCAGCAAACAAAAATGAGTTGTGTTTCTATATAGTAACAATGAACAACCTGAAAGGGCAATTAAGAAAATAATTTGTAAAAATAGTATCAAAAATAATAAAATGCATAGGAGTAAATTTAACCAAAATAAGTGAAAGACTTGTACACTGAACAGTACAAAAAGTCTCTGAAAAAAATTAAAGAAGACACCAATAAATGGAAAGACACCTTGTCTTCATGGATTGGAAGACTTAATATTTTTAAGATGTCAACACTGCCCAAAGTGATCTACATATTTATACAATCTCTATCAGAATCCCAACAATAATTTTTGCAATAATAGAAAAATCCATCCTAAAATCATATACAATCTTAAAGGACCTCAAAAAGTCAAAAACAATCTTGAAAAAGAATAAGTTGAAAGACTCACCTTTCCTGATTTCAAAACTTACTATAGAGCTACATAATCAGAACAGTTTCATAGTGTCATAAAGACAGATATCTGTAATAGAATAAAGAGCCCAGAAATAAATCCTTACATATATAGTCAAATGATTTTCAACAAGGGTGCTAAGACCATTCAAAGAGGGAAGGGTAGTCTTTTCAACAAATGATGTATATCTGTATACAGATATGATGTAAAATTGTATATCCACATGGGGAAAAAAATGAAGTTGGACCCTTACCTTACACTATATGTAAAAAATAAATAAAAATGGATCAAAGACATAAACACAAGAGCTAAAAGTATAAAACTCAGAAGAAAATATATGAGGAAAGCTTCACATTGAATTTGACAATGATTTCTTGGATATAACACCAAAAGTACAGGCAACAAAAGAAAAAATAGATAAACTGGACTATATCAAAGTTAAAAACTTTTGTCCATCAAAAGACGCTATCAACAGAGTGAAAATGCAACCCACAGAATAGAAGTTATTTGCAAATCATATATCTTATATGGACCTAATATCCAGAATATATAAAGAACTACACATTCTAACAATAAAAACCAACCCAATCAAAAAATAGGCAAAGGACTTGAATAGACATTTCTCCAAAGATAATATACAAATGGCCAACAAGCACATGAAAAGATGCTCAACATCACCAATCTTAGGGAAATGCAAATCAAAATTATAATGGTATATCATTTCACATCCATTAGGATAGCTATTACAAAAACAAAAAAACAAAACAAAGCAAAAATGAGAAATAAGTGCTGGGGAGGGTGTGGAGAAATCGAAACCATGTGCATTGCTGTTGGGGTTATAAAATGGTTCAGCCACTATGGAAAACAATATGGCAATTCATCAAAAAATTAAAAATAGGGGCCAGCCTGGTGGCATAGTGGTTAAGTTAGTGCACTCTGCTTCAGTGGCCTGGGGTTCGCTGGTTCGGATCCTGGGTGTGGACTTATGGCTAATCAAGCCATGCTGAGGTGGCATCCTACATAAAGATGTATAACTATGACATACAACTACCTACTGGGGCTTTGGGGAGAAAAAAGGAAAAAAGGAGGAAGATTGGCAACAGATGTTAGCTCAGGGCCAATCTTCCTCAAAAAAATAAATAAGTAAAAAAAAAAATTAAAAATAGAATTACATGTGATCCAGCAACTCTATTTCTGGGTATATACCCAAAAGAAGTAAAAGCAAAGACTTGAACAGATATTTGTACACCCATGTTCATAGCAGCATATTCACAATAGCAAAAAATTGGAAGCAACCCAAGTGTCCATCAATGGATGAATAAATAAACAAAATGTGATAACACAATATTATTCAGCCTTTAAAAGGAAAGAAATTCTGACACATGTTACGACATGATGAACCTTGAAGACGTTATGCTAAGCGAAATAAGTAACAGAAGGACAAATACTGTATGATTCCATTTATGTGAAGTACCTAGAGTAGTCAAATTCACAGATACAGAAAGTAGAACTGTGGTTGTCAGGGCCTGGGATGAGGGGTGAACAGGGAGTTATTGTTTAATGGCTAGAGAGTTTGAATTTTGGAAGATAAAAATCATTCTAGATTTGGGTAGTGGTGATGGTTGCACAACAATGTGAACGTACTTAAAGTAGATTTTAAAATGGTAAATTTTGTGCTATGTATACTTTGCCACAATTTTTTTAAGATAAGCCATCGCCAAATTGTCCTTGCCTTTTTTTTGTGTGAGGAAGATTAGCCCTGAACTAACGTCTGTTGCCAATCCTCCGCCTTTCACCGAGGAAGACTGGCCCTGAGCCAACATCCACACCCATCCTCCTCCACCCTAAATGGCATGCCGCCACAGCATGGCCCCACAAGCTGCATGCCGGTTGGACCCAAACCCACAAACCCCAGGCCGCTGAAGCAGAGCACGGGAACTTAACCGCTGTGCCACGGGGCCAGCCTCTGTCCTTGCTTTTTGACGACATAGAACCCAGAATTGGCCCTGGTTTCCTTAAATTTGCCGTAGAATGAACCACCACAATCCCCAGTTCTAAAGGAAGCTCATCTAAATCCTTTTACTGAGATGTCCCATGATTTCTTCGGAGTGATTTCTCCCTTGCCGTAAGGTAAATAAAATACTTAAATATGTATATAGTAAATTTGTCGTTTAGAGAATTTTTGCTATGAATAATTTTTATCATGGAGACTTTTGCTACAACACGTATATAATGCCAAATATTTATTTATTTATTTATTTTGGCTGAGGAAGATTCACCCTGAGCTAACATCTGTTGCGAATCTTCCTCTGTTTTGTATATGGGTCACAGCTACTGCGTGGCTGCAGACAAGTGATGTGGGTCCACTCCCGGGAACCAAACTTGGCCTGCTGAAGCAGAGTGTGCCGAACTTAATCACTAGGCCATGGGGCAAGCCCCAAATATTTAATTTAGATCATCTTCAAATTGAAATTTCATAAGATTTTGTTAAACAGCCATGGGAGCATGAATCCATAAAACTCGTTCCCCTGTTCCCAAGTAAGGTGTTAGTCAAGAACAAATACTGGTCCTCCTGCTGTAGGCTCTCAACATGTAGACAACATTAGCTTGTATTTTCTCTCTACCTCACATATTATCCACGACACAAATAGATGCTAGAATTATAATTCTGATCCATAGCATGCAAGATCAGTCTTGTAGAATATTTTATGCCATAGATGTAAAAGTACAAATGCTATATATCTGTGAACATTAATCAATATAACTATAATAACAACTATTTAGGTGACAATTTACTCCTCAGGATTTCTTTCTTAGTCTCATGCACAGTAAGAATAGCAAATGGGTTTCAACTCTTATTTCAATGCTGATGACTTTGTAGACTGTAAGCTCATTTTCTCTTGTGCACTGCTCCTAAAATCAGTGTTTATTACTGTGCCCAGTACCTGGTAGGTGCTTAATAAGTGTTGAGTGAATGAATTGATGGGTGAATAGTGCTTGATAGAGAATTGTTTTGAGATAGATTTTTCTTTTTGCTATCCTTTAGCCTCAGTGTAAAAGAGTGGCATTACCTTGTTACACAGGCAAAAATAGTGAACAATTCACCCCATGAATTTGTTAAACTTGTAGAGCAATGCTTCTCCAACATATATACAAGTAGATCACTTGGGGATCCTATTAAAATGTAGATTCTGACTCAGTAGTCCTGGGGTGGAGCCCAAATTCTGTTGATCTAACAAGTTAACCATGGGATTCCAATGCTGCTGGTTTCAGGCAATGCTTGAGTATCATGGAGCTAGACTGAACAGTGGTCCTCGTTAAAACCAGATTATCCCACCCACAGAGTTTCTGACTCACTAAACCTTCAGTGGAGCCTGATTATTTGCATTTCTAAGAGGTTACCATCTGGTGCTGCATTCTCCCACAATACACTTTGAGAAACACTGAGCCAGAATATGTGGGAAAGAAGGAGCACAGTCTCTTCTCCCCCCCAATAGTGATACATGAACTGACAGGTTTTAAGGTGCGTTAAGTCTCCTTGAGTTTTATGACCCAATTTGGGTTATTTCCAATTGCTGCTTCTTCCTTTCTCAGCATTTCAGAAAGAGCCATGGACTGTCACCCCTTTAAAAGATTCCTAAGAAAGAATAACCTTTGCAAAATAACTGCTTGTATATCTCTTGAAGGATGAAGAGAGGAAATATTTTCTCCCTACTTCACATATTTAAATATTATAGAAATTCTCTGGGGTTTTAGGTTGAACCACCTGTCCCTCTAAAGAGAAAAACAGTCTGATTATCTACAGACATGTGTCAGTCACAGCCCATGACAGTTTCCCCTGCTTAGGAACTTTAAATTAAACAGAAAAACAAACAAAGCAAAACAAAGTAATGAGCATGATTGCATCTGGCATTTATCCATAATGATCTATCTACAGCTGAGTTGATGAGGTATTGACTAACCTTTTAGAAAGTTTCATTTATCACTCTCCTATGAACTGTGAAATCGTTTTCAGAATTTGGTGAATCTAGCTCTGTGGTTTATCATTTATCACCATGATATTGAGAAAAGAAAGACTATATTGTGCCATTTGAATCCCCAGAAAATGTATTAAAGAAAAAAGGAGAATCTGATGATTTCTGGGAATGTAATTTGCATGGGCCAACAAAAAAATACCAATTCAAAATCAGGAAGCAAAGGTCTATCATTATTTAACACTTTCATGGCTACAATTTGTTAATTTTAAATTTTGAGTATTTGTGAACTAAAATGTATCCTTCAACAGCAGTGTTCATATCTCTAGAAGGGGAAGGAAGGGAAGATCCATTTGTATTTGCAATTTGAGGCACTGCAATTAAAATAAGCTATGGATTAGAATTGCTGCTTTGATGACTGAGAATGATGATAATTTCATGGATTTTTATCCATGAAATCCTTGTTGGTGAAACATTCTACAGTACTTACAGTGTATAGATTTTCATATACTTAATGCTTGTCTTTGTTAACATAGCCTAACACCAGCACCAGGGGAAGAACAATTAGCAAACTTCCTTGAGGATTCAGTTATCCTTTCTGGTGCAAAACAACGATTAGTTTTTAAACAAATCCCATCTATTTACTGATCAATTATGTTGGTTTGTACCTGATATATTTCTTTTATAGTAAGGATGGAGATTCAGATAGCATTTCTTACACTAATGCCTGCAATACAGGCTAGTGCTTTACTTAAATTCACTGATAGTACAGGGGAAAAAAATCAGTGGTGCTAGATTTTAATCCTGGCTCTGGCACTTAGGAACTGTGTAACCTTGGACGTGTCACTTAAACTTCCCGTCTTTATCTGTAAAATGGAAACACCAAAACTTGCCTCACGGGATTGTTATAAAGACTAAATAAGGTTGTTTATTAATGCCCAGGGTGTAGTACCTGACACATTATAAGCCCTCACTAAATTATAACTGTTATTATCATTGTAACATTATTTTTTTTCCCATAGAGGCATAAACAACTCCAGCAGATTAATTCTATAAAGAAAGGCACTGTAAGAAAACAGAAGATTTTTGAACCTCAAGTTCTTCAACACACTGCTCTGATCTGAAAAGAGGTAGGCACCTTCCCTCACAGCATGTCACATTGTATCATTATATGCTCATGCATAAAACTGTATATATTTCTAAAATTCACTTTGAAGTATAAAAAATATAGGACATCAAATGATTCCTTGCTTTCTCTACAATTTTATTGTGACGCAGACAGGTACTACTAAGGGATCTTACTGACGTTTTAGTACTGTCAAATTTAGATTTAGAACTAATCTCATTGTTTTCAATTATTAATTCTTTTAGAATTGAATTTTTTATTGCAAGTTTCTATGTTTTATGTCATCTTTTATATCTTTCTTCATTGACATAATTAATGGAGCATTCTGTTGTAATAAAGTATAAACAAAAGTGACATTTTGGTGAGTGTTTCAGAAATAAATCATAAATGATAGAAGTGAGTAACTTGACAGAACATTATGTCAATCAGTGGAGATATTTGAAATCACCTTAGATTTTTCTTTCTTAAAAAGATTGGGAATGTAAACAGTTTTATCAAGAAGTATTTATGTATACCAATAAATGCAAAGACTCTTTATCCAAAAATCTTCATTTACCTTAAGATTTGACAAATTCTTTGAGATAATTTTGACTGAAAAAGAAAACTTTGAAAAATATAAAATTATGGATTTGGGGAAGTGTTTTTCTGATATTTTTTCTCTCTGCTCCAAACAACTGGGAATGGTCTATAATTAACAATATAGTCTATCAACCATTTCCAAAAGTCTCTTGGAAATACTGTAGATCGGAAATCATGAGACAAGCAATTGAATACGGGGCCCCATGCCTCATATAAAATAAAATCGTGTGTCCTCAATACAGACACAGTTTTATCTACTTGCAATTTATATGAATTACTTGTAGAAATTTGACAGAAGAGAAAATTAGAAAATATGGGTAGTTGAGAAACATAACAATTTATAATGAACTATATTAAAATGAAAGTTTATGTCAGAAAATATCATGACCCTCTTTAGAATCAACCAGCCTTTCTTGTAACTGACTCAGAGAAGTACAAATATAATTAAAATACAAGCCTAATAGTAAATATTTACTTTCCATTAGGTTGTAGGAAGTTTTAAGAAGAGTATTGTTCTTATGCTAACAACAACAAAAAACTAACTAAAGCAGCTACAAAATCATCATTTTTAAAAACCCATCAAAGAACTGAGGATGCAAAACAACAGCAACAGCAACAACTTCTATGAACCCAATTTCAGAAAGTGATGGATCCTTCCAAAGAGAGAAAAGCCCCACAGCTGCTTTGGTTTCTGGTAGAGAGAAAGAAGGATAACAAATCTTCCAGAGAAAGGATAATGAGACATCAGCTGAACATTTAATAAACTTAAGTTTAAACTTAAAGTTTACTAAACATTTAATAAACAAATAAAATAACGGCCATTTGTGGGCTGGTTTGATAGATTAGAATACTAAGAAGCCTCAGCCACTGAGCTACTTGCATCCTTCTACTACTTTTTTTCCACAAGCCTTCTCCTTAGTCAAGGGCTGAGGCGGGATAAGGGAGTTAAGGGATCTCACTCCATGGCCGTGCCTGCCCAACTGCAAGGCAGTGGTTTACTGAAGCTGAGCAGGGCTGGGGAGCTAACAATCCCCCGAGATACAACAGGTTATCATCAAGTGCTGAATAGTAGCTGCCAAAGGTTGGGACGAGGGCAGCAAAGCTGAGATAAACCCTCTAAGGTACTCCAAATCTTCTCTGAGTGTTTTGCAGAGATCCTGCTGAAACCCCTGCCGTGCTGGTGTTTACTGAGAACACTGCAGTGGTCCTTTAAAGGGTTAAATATAGATAGATTCCAAGTGCAGAAGAACTCCCAAGAATTAGCTGGACATCAAAGAGAATACCCCAATGACCCAAAGAGCTGATAGCCAGATAGGAAATCAGAAAGTGATTTCCCACAGTTTGCTGGTGCTCAGATCCCAAGCTTTAATGAAGGAAACATTATTCTTTCCTCAAATTGTTGAAGCCACTGGTGACAATGGGTACAATAATCTATTGAAAAGTGTACTTTAAAAGTCCTTGTCTTGTCTTCTCATTATTCTTATCAGAAAGAAAATATTTTCAGCCATTTTAATTACAATATGTTCTGAGAAGGGAAAAAGATACCTACTCTAACCATTTGAATAAACTCATTCTGTGGGTAAAACAACTGGTGGATTTACTTTTTAAAGTTGACAAGTTCTAATGTGTTACACAGTCTGTCGACTTTGTGCCTCATTAGGGCCTTTAGGCTAAAGTAGTTACTAATGTGGTAAATTTTAGATCTAGTTACAAAATAGTAAGGGAAATTTTTTTCCCCACTCACAGAGGGCTGGTGCCCTCCTCCATCGCATACCTGTTTTCCATTATGCAGCTATATGTATGGTGATAGAATGGAAAAGCCTGGGACAGAATTTTATTCAGAGGAGGCGGGGGGGGGGCAGGATACAGTTTTCAAAGGCAGAGTCAATACCATGTTATTGCTTTGGCTTGTTTTTCGAAACTGTATAATGTATATTCAATAACGTTAAAAGAAAAGTTGACATTTTAATGATTCTAAAGAAGCCAGGGCAAGAGGCGGCACATGTTTAAAAAATAAAATGAAACAAAACAAACTGAGAAAGTCTTGACCAGCCAGGGTGATTGTAAGCAGGAACGCAGAAGCTCAGTTCTTCACCCCGAAACACCACAGTCAGGGGTAAATTTTGTGTGAGCGGGGAGCCCTGGAGCCTTCCCAGTTCTAACCCGCCTCTCTCACCTCAGCAAGCACGAGCCACTCAGAAATGACTAAGGAAGAAATTGAAGAAGGAAAGGCTAGAATGCGTTGTGGACAAGGAAATTTAGAACAACTGATAGACACACTTAGGTGGGAAAACAGAGTGCAATTGTCTCTGGCTAATTCTGACTTTGTCTTCAGATACTGGTTACAATAATGCCCCCTCAGGGAGTCCTTCTATGACTACAACTCCAGGACAGACCCCCATCTACTACCCTCTCATGCCAGCCTGCCTTTTCTTTCACAAGGTTACCATTGTTTGTAATTATATATTTACTTGTCTGATTATAAGTTCAGTGTCCTTCTTTCTTCACTTGACTATGTGCTCCTTGAAGGTAGGAACTATGTTTTGCAAACCTAGGAAATACATTGAGCATTGACTCAATACATAGATTTTAAATGACTAAATAGGGGCCAGATCACTAGATTTCTGGCTTTAGTCACTGCTTGGGAAAGAGAGAAATCAGTTGGATTATTGGTGGTGTCCTTGCATCATTGGCGATGTTTGTTTGCCCCTTACCCGTCTCAATGAGTGGTTCCCAATTTGGAATGATTTGGCCCCTTTCCCCAGAGAACATTTCACAATATCTGGAGACATTTTTGGCTGTCACAACTTGCGGCACTGAGAATTGCTCAACATCTGACATCATCTTCATGTGTGCATGCACATCTGAACACAAAGACACACTGAAATCAACACTGAATATACATGACAGTCCAGAATGCAGAAAGTGGACAATAATGGCAATCACCTCTAGGAGTTGCAGTGAGTATTAAATAAATATAGATCAAAGAACCGCATGATTGTTTGCCCACTGTGTCAGTCCAGTGGTTGCTATTGTGTGGACACAGCCTCCAAAAGAAGACAGGATTTAATTATACTTCAAGATGAAGCATTTGTCACTATTAACCAAGTGTATGGTTTGTATGTAAACTCTGTGAAGGCTAGTTATTTAGTTATAGAATTTATAGCTGTAATTCCAGCAGTTGTCACAGATCAAATGGTAGCATAATATCTAACAAGGTCTAAGGGAGCCACTGGCATGAACAATTAATTGGAGAAAATGGTAGTTGTGGTTGTTGAAGTAGTAATAGTAATAGTGACAACAGTAACTCACACTCATTGATTGCTCATTACATATGCCACAATTTGGGTTCCAGGAAGAAACTCCAAGATGGAGATTAATGTGCCATGCATCAATTGGGAGCAATACTTATGGAAGGGAAGAAGGCAGTTCTGCACAGAGGAAGTGGAGATATGATGCAGTCTTAGTACATGCATCAGCCAACCCCAGGAGGCCTCCCTAGCGCTGGGAAGGCCCTTTGGAGGCTCCCCTAAATTGAGACGGGGATTGGGTCTATATAACCCATTGGATCAGTCACTGATGCTGGCTGCCTTAGGAGAGGCGTGAGCTTGGGTGAGGCAGTCTGCTTCAGCTGAGGCAGTCTCCCAAAAGGCCTGAAAGTGCTGTTGGCTGTCTTCAGTCAGAAGTTGAGGGAATAAATCCATCCTTTCTTCTTGAAGATGCTCCGCAGAGAATGTACCACAGCGTACTAGGAAATGGGCTTAACATCTAATGTGCATTTTCTTGTTTAAATTTTCACAGTACAGGAAGAGGCAGGTGTTATTTTCCCAACTTTGCAGATGAAGTAATAAGGGCCTAGAGAGGTTTCATAACTTGTCCAGGAAAAACATAACATGATCCATTTTTATATATAAATATATAAAATATATATATTTATAAATAAATATATATATATATACACACAACACACGTATATATAGGTGTGTAGAGAATTTGAGTGAAAGCAGTGATATTAGGGCTTGCATTTATGTTCCTGTTTACCCAGATAATCCCAATGTAGTTATTACCAGTGTCACCTTCACTCTCAAAAGTATCCCAGTTTAGGGGCCGGCCCGGTGGCGCAAGCGGTTAAGTGCGCGCGCTCCGCTGCGGCGGCCCGGGGTTCGCTGGTTCGGATCCCGGGCGCGCACCGACGCACTGCTTGGCAAGCCATGCTGTGGCGGCGTCCCATATAAAGTGGAGGAAGATGGGCACAGATGTTAGCCCAGGGCCGTCTTCCTCAGCAAAAAAAGAGGAGGATTGGCGAATGTTAGCACAGGGCTGATCTCCTCACAAAAAAAAAAAAAAAAAAAAGTATCCCAGTTTAGAGGATACAATAAAAGATCACCCTAGGTAGGGCCAGCCTTGCAGCCACCAGAGGAAAATGCACAGAAAGATAGCAAGGCAGCGTAGGAGGCCAGGGCCAGAGAGGACTCAAGGCAAACAGGAACTAGTAGAACAGACTAGGGGTCCTCAAAGTCAGATCAACAGACCAGCAACATCAGCATCATCTGGGAACTTGTTAGAAATGCAAATTATTGCAAATTATTATTGTTCCACCCTACAGCTATTGAATCAGACAGCCTGTTGCAGGGGCACCTCCCCACCCCAACTCTCTTTTAAGGAATGCTACAGGTGATTCTGATGCTTTCTCAAGTTTGAGAATCACTGGGATAAATTCATAGACTGATTTGGACATGGCATTTCTAACTAATTTTTTTCTGTTATGCAATGCTTTTGACTGTAGTCAAGAAGGACTCGTTTTCCAGCAAGTAGAGGAGAAATTTCAGAAAGTAATGCAGTTTTAAGGCTCAAAATTTTCCACAATGCTGTGACTCACCAAACCTAAAAAATCTTCACTTTCTTCCTCTTGTTTCAAATACGAGCTTTGTATTAACTTTGCGAGTGAACTGTGCGACCTCAGAAACCTGGTTTCTGGTGTGGGCTCCATCAGGTACCTGCTGTGGGATGATGGTTGCTTTTAATCTCAATCTCCCACTTCCTCTCTGTTCTAAAATATCTTTAAGATGGCAGTTATATGACTTGAGCTCACACCAAACATCTGCGTGTTCTCATTTATATACACAATGGAAGGATTAATACCTATTTCACCTCTCCCACAGATTTTTCATGAAGCTGAAATAAAATCTCATATGCAAAGTTATTTATAAACTATGAAGTATGATACAATCATAAGATGGGAATAGTAATAGTACGATTCTTAGCTAGACTATTTTTTAGCTCCCAGGAAGCACAATTTTTGCTTGATCAATCCATGTGTAACTTTTGTAAGAAAACCTTATTAAAACAATAGTTTCTGCTGTGAAAGTTTTCACATATTGAGAGAGAGAGAGAGAGAATATTATATCGCAAAAAAGAAAAAAAGACATTTATTTTTTTATTTAATAAATCTAGTTTCCCTCTGGCTGTGAGAATAGGAGCTAAAGCTTTAACAAGTGTTTAACCTGGAAAGATGTCTCTGGTTTCTGTTTCTTCCTGGGCACAACATCAATTTCCTCTGGGGCATTCAAAAAACACCAGTTGGGAAAGGCGAGGATGAACAAATAAAGGACTGAGAAACAGTCTCATCATATTTTTTGGATTGTATGAGTGTTGGTGAAACCATCCAAGAAAATGAAAACTGATCTCTATGGACTCTTAAATCCATCTCAGTACTCACCAGGACCTTCATAGAGGCATGCTTAGCCGTTGGATATAGGACGTATATTTCAACAATATTAACTGAGTCAGAATATAATTGATCCTGGCCCTGGCAAGGGGCGGGCTAAGGCATAGTTAGTTACTGCCAGAGCCAAAACTGTGACTCTGACTACCCCTCATCCCCAGAATTGAGCCCATCTGTGATGGTTTTAAAGCTATGTCAGCTAATTCTTTGGTACTCCTCCCTTGAATTGGTCTTCACCTAGTGCTTTTCTTCTAATAAATAGAATAAAGTGGAATTAACGGTGTGTGACTCTGAGATAAGGCATAGAAGCATTGGGACTTCTGCTCTCTGTCTCGGATTACTCTCTCTGGGGGAAGCAAGCTGACATGCTGTAAGCAGTCCTGCAGAAAGGCCCACGTCGAAAGGAACTGAAGCCTCTGGCAAACAGCCAGTGAGGAACTGAGGCCTGCCAACAAGCAGTTGAGCGTTGAGATTTTAAGTTTGTTGTTTTAAGCTGCTAAGTTTTGGGGAAACTTGTTGCACAGCAATACACAGCTGATACAATATATCTTGTCACACTAAATAATTGTTTAAGTTAAAGTCTTTTGCTTTCAATTGATCTCCAGATGACTGGAGAGGTATTTCATGAGGAGAATAGAGATGGAAACTTGTTCATATCTAACTCACGGGCTTTTTCTACAAAGTATTTCTACTAAAAGATTTGAATCTTCAAAACCAGCTTTTTATTAACTGAGACTTTTTTAAAGACTTTATTCTTCTAGAGCAGTTTTAGGTTCATACCAAAATTAAGAGGGAAGTACAGAGATTTCCCATATACCCTCTTCCTCCACACATGCATAGCCTCCCCTGTTATCAACATCCCCCAGCAGAGTGGCACATTTATCACAATTGATAAACCTACATTGACACATCATAATCATGCAAAATCTATAGTTACGTTGTGGCTCATTCTTGGTGTTGTACATTCTATGAGTTTGTACAAATGTATAACGACATGTATCTATCACAGTATTATACTGAGTAGTTTCACTGCCCTAAAATTTCTCTGTGCTTGGCCTATTCATCCCTCCCCTAACTCCCAACCCCTTATAACCACTGGTCTTTTTACTGTCTCCATAGTTTTGCCTTTTCCAGAATGTCATATATTTGGCATCATTCAGTGTGTATAGCCTTTTCAAATTGGCTTCTTTCACTTGGTAATATGCATTTAAGCTTCCTCTATGTCTTTTCATGGCGTGATAGCTCATTTCTTTTTAGTGCTGAATAATATTCCAATATCTGGATGTACCACAGTTTATTTATCCACTCACTTCCTGAAGGACTTCTTGGTTATTTACACATTTGAGTAATTACGAATAAGCTGCCATAAACATCATGGGCTGTTTTTTCTGTGGACATAAGTTTTCAACTCCTTTTGGTAAATACCAAAGAGCCTGATCACTGATTGTGCAGTGAGAGGATGTTTAGTTTTGTAAGAAAATGCCACACTGTCTTCCAAAGTGGCTGTAGTATTTTGCATTCCCACCAGTGATGAATGCGAGTTCCTGTAGCTCAACATGCTTGCCAGCATTTGATGCTGTCGGTGTTCTGGATTTTGGCCAGTCTAATAGGTATGTAATGGTATCACATTGTTTTAATTTGCATTTTGCATTTTCCTGATGACAAATAATGTGAAGCACTTTTTGCCATCTGTAAATCTTTTTTGATGAAGTGTCTGTTAAGATCTTTGGCACATTTTTTTGTGTGTGTGTGACGAAGAACGGCCCTGAGCTAACATCTGCCAATCCTCCTCTTTTTGCTGAGGAAGACGGGCCCTGGGCTAACATCCAAGCTCATCTTCCTCCACTTTATATGGGACACGACCACAGCATGGCTTGACAAGCGGTGCATCAGTGTGCGTCTGGGATCCCAATCTGCAAACCCTGGGCGGCCGCAGCGGAACGCGTGCACTTAACCACTTGTGCCACCAGGTCAGCCCCTTTTGGCACATTTTTTAATAGTGTTATTTTCTTATTGTTGAGTTTTAAGAGTTCTTTGTATGTTTTGAGTAACAGTCTTTTATCAGATGTGTCTTTTGCAAATATTTTCTCCCAGTCTGTGACATGTCTTCCTATTTTTGTGATGTCTACAGCTTTTTAAAAAAAAAGATTCTGCTGACTCATGTGTCACAGTCAAAACTTGGGCCTCGGAGATCATAGTGACATTGCTGCAGCAACAATTTTTTTGAGCATCTGTTGAATGGTAGCCATGGTTACAGGCATTTAGGATCAGACTGAACAAGAGAGCTTCCCTTTTTCGTTCAGCATCGGCCATCATGTCTGATTTTCTCTTACCTGCTCACAGAATTCCTGGAAATTCCAAAATTATCTTGACATAAACTTTGTATCATGTCCCTCCCCCATTTCCTTTACCCTCATGTTATAGGAAAATAGTCTGCAAGAGAGGAGATAGGTCATATTTGTGTTAGCTAGGGAATATGAGCATTGGATGATGAGGGAAATTGCAAAATTGCACCCTCATAAGAATGCCTTTTTTTCCTGAATACAGACGAAATGTTTATTTGCTTAGTTTATTACAAAAGCAACTCATACGTCTCTTGAAAAAGACAATAAGTACAAAATCAAATATCATACATTATTACACCAAAAATGGAAATAATTACAAGTTTTTTCTAACCAGTCTTTGCCTTTGTCGTCCTCTCCCTCTCAATGTGCATGTCTGGGTAACGTATGCGTATGCATATATGTAGATAAAATATTCTGGTGAATCTTTGCATTCACATAGTGCTTTATATTTTAAATATTGTCTTAAATCTATTCCAATTGCTCAGTAAATAGGGGGGCTGTGAAGCCTTAAGAGGCAGAGAGAGTATCTTATACATTTTCCATGTCTATCATAGTGCCTAAGATGTAGCATGGATCTAATAGTTGTTAAAGGTATTATCGTACACCTGAAATTATACAATGTTATAAACCAAAAAAAAGAAAAAAGAAAAAAAACACTGGTGAGCAAAGAAGCCAGTGAAATTTACTGTTAATGTATCTCAAAAAAAAAAATCTCTTAATTCCAAAAAAATAAATAAATAATAATAAAAAAATGTTATTCTATTTTATATGGAGTAAAATGATTCAAAGAAAAAGCAAAAGACCTATTGAAGTCACACAGTTGGTTCTCAATAGATTTGGGATCAAGAGCTACTATAATGGAGCACAGCTTCCTCTTCCCTAAGAAGGTATACAACTGCCTCTGGGAAGGCCAACTGCTCTTGCAGGAAATGGATTGGTGGAGAGAAGGACCAGACCCAGGAGACCAAAGTGCAGTTGCCCTTTGAGCCTGGCTTTCCCTTGTAATTTTGAAAACCACAGTATCGTTTTAACCACAGCTGATCAAAGACCAGGCCCAGCAGGAAGTGAAAGACCACACCACTGGCACCTGCGAAAAGTGTGGCTTCTGGAAAAGTATGGTGCTTTCCATTCCCAGAGTGTTGTCTGCAGACAGTATACAGCAGAAAAACTTTGACTTTTTAATGTCTCCTTGACGAAAAAGCTATTTCAGAAATCATCTGAATGCTCAGTCATTCATCCACACCAGGCAGAAATTGTCAGAACTTGTCACTTTTATTTAAGCAAGCCCCTGATGTAGAGCAATTTTATTCTAATCATGTTCACATTCAGTTTGACACTTTCAAGATATCTTGTGTGTCCATTGTACATGCTCAGGTAGATAATTTATCACCAAACATTTCTTTTTTGGCAACTCTGATAGATTCTCACCTTCTTTTAGCCCAATTTCTGGGCAACAAAAAAGCCTATATTAAAAATATCACAGTTTTCCAGTTGTCTGGGTAGTATGAGAAGACATATTATAGAAACAAACACAATTTATTTGTTAGAAGGGGAAAAAAAGCCAGTGGAAAGTAGTATAAAAAGAGGTAGTACTCACAGAAAATTGAATCCTGAACTTTTTGATTTTCTCTTTGAATCTTATTTTCCCAAAGGAATAGATTACATTCATCCAGTTGGCTTTGTTGGAGTTTACGAAACACCTTAAAATGCAATTTTAAGTGTTATAGTAATAATGATATGTAAACTGAATCTTCTAACCATATCTACCCTTAAAAAGACTAAAGGTCAGAGAAGGACATTGAATAATCTGCTTTAATTGGTGGCACACGAAAAACACTGTCACAATATTACTATTAGCGTTTCTCATTTCTTGAATATCTGTTATGGCTCAAGCATCCTACTTGCTTTATATGCATTATTTCGTATAATCTTTATATCTACCCTGTGAGGCATTATTATCTCTATTTTGCAGAAGAGGAGAATGAGCCTCAGAGCAGTCAAGCATCTCATTCAAGGTCATTATAAAGAAAGGTCATTTCAGGAAGATGATCATCTATGAATTTTCTATATAGACAATTAGGTAATTCTATAACTATTTTTTGAGGTGTGGGGGCAGAAACGTGTGCCTCATTATGGACTAGAGGACTGAGCAGGGGAAATAATACAGATGGACTTTGACTAGCAGCCTTTTACAAAGTCTCAATCAGCAACAGGCTTCAATAGACAGAGAAAAGTAAAATGAGTGATTCCCCACGTGTGGCAGCACTTACCTGGTACAGGTTAGTGCATGCCATCTTTGTGCATGTGTATTATCAGTCTCCATTTCCAAACCCAATTTTGGGTGGGGCTCCATCCTGTCTCTGTGAGATAACAGATCATCTTATATGTTTCCTCTTATAAAATGGGAATAATAACAGTTCTTTTGAAAAGTTATTAAGAAGGGAAATGGGAATTCAGAAGAAACTAATGCATTGGCTGAAAGTCCCATTTCTTACTGCAAAGGGACATGGTCACGTTCAAGATCCCTGGTCTTCCATGTGATACTCTCGTAAAAATAAATTATAAGGAAATTGGATATCTAGAAAACATTAACATGAGAAAATTAACAGCACATAATAGGACTTGACAATTACAGACTATTATTATTATTTCTACTTTAATGCTGTAGAATAGGAAAATAATAAGAATAACAGAAAAGCTTCCAAATTATGTTTCCATGTCCATTACTTGTGGATCTTTATTAACATAAAGCTAATTTTCAAACTCTAGTGGTTGTATTTTTTTTGTTTTTTTAACATTTTTTATTGGTATCATAATAGTTTATAACATTGTGAAATTTTAGTTGTACATTATTATTTGTCAATCACCACATATATGTGCTCCTTTACCCCCTTATGCCCACCCCTAATCCCTTTCCTCTCTGGTAACCACTAATCTGTTGTCTTTGTTCATGTATTTGTTTATCTTCCACATATGAGTGAAATCATATGGTGTTTGTCTTTCTCTGTCTGGCTTATCTCATCTAGTGGTTGTTTTCGATCTTTCTTTAAATGGAAATTGTGTAGTATTCTTCTGCTTTTCCATTGATTAAGAATCTTCATGAAACTTTCTTGATAAGAAAAGCATTAGAATGGACTGAAGGAAAAATAACAGAACCAGGTTTCCCACAGCTGGAAAACTCAATTCTTCTATCTCTTCCCTAATATCCTTGGGAAAATTGTCAAAAGCAACTAAATTACACAGTGTCTTTTATCAGAAGTCTCATTGGAAGTCATGTACTAATGGTGCAAGACAGTTGAGTAAGTGAGGAAATTCACAAAAATCCATTTAAAAAGTAGACAGTGTAAATTGTGATTTTACAAGGAACAATTTGGTAATCCTTACAAATTTCACCCAATGAATCATACTGTTATTGTGTAGCTTATAATGCCAGGTAATATATTTCATGCTTTATAGTTTTAAAATCTAGGAAAACATCCAAGTAAGTAGGAAAATGATCTTAAAAATTGCAATATTCTTATGTTTATTTCTCTAATTAAGTTAATATACTCTGGTTTATTTGTGACAGATATATACAAAATTATTGGATATATGATTAAATTAAAAACCAAGAACATTGACTGTGATCTGACAAATCAAAATATACCTTGCTTTCCTGAACTCTTCTCTGAAATTGCTTTTCTCAATGGAATTACATTTTATCAATCAATTTGAAAACTTGAACTGCCTGATGTTGCATTACTTGGGCTGAAACGAATGCAATTGTCTTCAAGAAAATTAACCCTTGGTGCTATACTTCCAAAATTGAGACACAGACCTCAGAAATATATGGTTTCTTACAGGTGATTTGCAAAATCTCAAAGTAATCATGCTGTATCTTCTTGGAAGTTCCAGTTCTACTCAAACAGTTTTGGAAAGATTAATAAATAAAAGAACCACAAGGAAATGAATGGAAGAAACCACAATGAGATATCGCCTCATGCCTATCAGAATGGCTATTATTAAAAAGCCAAGAAATAACAAGTGTTGGAGAGGATGTGAAGAAAAGGGAACCCTCTTTGGTGGAAATGTAAATTGGTGCATCCACTATGGAAAATAGTAAGACAATTCCTCAAAAAATTAAGAATAGAACTACCTTATTATCCAGCTATACCACTTCTGGTTATTTATCCAAAGAATACAAAAACACTAATTCAAAAATATATATTCACCCCTATGTTCATTGTAACATTAGTCACAATAGCCAAGACTTGGAAACAACCTCAGTGCCTATCAACAGATAAAAGAAAAAAGAAGATGTGGTATATATATACAATGGAATACTACTCATCTATAAAAAAAGATGAAATCTTGCCATTGGTGACAATGTGGATGGACCTTGAGGGCATTATTCTAAGTGAAATAAGTCAGGTGGAGAAAGCCAAATACTGTATGAGTTTACTCATAAGTAGAAGATAAAAACTACAACAACAACAACCAAACACATGGATACAGAGAACAGAATGGTGGTTACCAGAGGGGAAGGGAGGAGGGAGGAGGATGAAAGAGATAAAAAGGCACATGTGTACAGTGATAGATGACAGTTAGATTTTTGGTAGTAAAAAAAAAAAAAAGAAAGTAATAGATGATCTGTATAACATTATAAACCATAAAGACTTAATTGACATTTAGAGCCCAATATACCCCCCTAACAAAAGAACCACAAGGAGATACACCCACCAGAATGACTAAAATTAAAAGAAATGACAACAAAAGATGTTTCATGGATGTGGAGCAACTGGAACTCTCATACTTTGTTGATGGGACTGTTAAATATTGCAACATATTTGGAAAAAGCTCTAGCGATTTCTTATAAAATTAAACATATATCTACCCTATGACCTAGCAATTCCATTACTAGATATTTACCTGAGATATATGAAGGCGTATACCCAAAAGTGATTTTAAAAACAATGTTCAGGGGCTGGCCCGGTGGCCCAAATGGTTAAGTGCTCGCGCTCCGCTGCTGCAGCCTGGGGTTCGCCAGTTCAGATCCCGGGCGCACACCGACGCCCTGCTTGGCAAGCCATGCTGTGGCAGCATCCCATATAAAGTGGAGGAAGATGGGCACGGATGTTAGCCCAGGGCCAGTCTTCCTCAGCAAAAAAAGAGGAGGATTGGCAGATGTTAGCACAGGGCTGATCTCCACACACAAAAAAAACCATATTCACATCAGCTTTATTTGTAATAGCCTGAAACTATAAAAATATTAATTTTCCATCAAAGAAGAATGGATAAACAAACTTTAGTATATTTATTTAAGAAGATACTACTCAGAAACATAAAGGAACAACTACTAATGTATGCAATAACATAGATGAATCTTAAGAACATTATCCAAGAGAAAGAAGTCTTACACAAAAGAATATATATGGTACCTTTTCATTTATATGACATTCTAGAACAGGTGAAACTTAACTATGGTGAGAAAAATCACAATAATGATTGCCTGGGGGGAGATGACAGATGGAATTTCCTGGGAAAAGACATGAGGCAACTCTCTGGGGATGATGATAATGTCATCTCTCTTGAAACTGGTTTGCCTTACACAGGCATATGCATGTGTCAACAGTCATATATAATGATACACTTAGATGTGTGCATTTCAACATATAGAAATTTTACCCCTGAAACTGAAGATGGATTCAGAGAGTGGTGGATAGGCGGATAATATGTGAAAAAAACAAATGTAGCAAAATATAAATTACATTAATGTACATATTAATAGAGGAAAGACAAAATAAATAGTTTTCAACATGTAATTAAGTAGAAACATTGCTAAAATTTATGTCTTTTGTGATTTTCATATCATTTTTCAAATTAAAATTAAAGTGCAATAATGTAAAATTATATTTTCAATTGAAAGCATGAGCCAGTGGTTTTAAATAAGAATTTTGGACCATTAGCTTAAAACCAGCAAAAATAAATAAATCAACATGCTAGGAGAAAATTCAGATATTCTCAAGGATTTTGATGAGATTCTCTATCATAAAGACAAATTGAGGGGCTGGCCCCGTGGCTTAGCATTTAAGTGCACGCTCTGCTACTGGCAGCCTGGGTTCGGATCCCGGGCGCGCACCGATGCATCACTTCTCTGGCCATGCTGTGGCTGCGTCCCACATACAGCAATTAGAAGGATGTGCAACTATGACATACAACTATCTACTGGGGCTTTAGGGGGACAAAAAGGAGGAAGATTGGCAATAGATGTTAGCTCAGAGCTGGTCTTCCTCAGCAAAAGGAGGAGGATCAGCATGGATGTTAGCTCAGGGCCGATCTTCCTCACCAAAAAAAAAAAATGTTTAAAAAAAAAAAAAGATAAATTGAGAAGAAAGGATATCATAATACTGTTACACTAATACAATAAGATAATTGGTCTTTGTAGCACTAGTTAAAAAAAAAAGCAAAAAGCCCAGGTTGGGGGCTGGCCTTGCAGCCTAGTGGTTAAGTTTAGCGTGCTCCACTTCAGTGGCCCAAGTTCAGTTCCCAGGCACAGACCTACACCACTGGTCAGCTGTCATACTGTGGCAGCAACCCACATACAAAATAGAGGAAGATGGGTACAGATGTTAGTTCAGGGCGAATCTTCCTCAACAAAAAATTATATACAAAAAATAAAATAAAAGCCTAGGTTGTACTTAAATGCTTATTTACAATTTGATTTTCATGTTGTAACACTGCAAAGGAACCTAGATTTTTATGTCCCTTGTATATGAGAACATATCACATATTCCTCAATTGTACAAACCCAAACCCATTAACTTCCGATTCTGGCACGATTCTAGGTACAAACATCTTGAAATTCTGGATAGCATAAATCAAATTATTTTGCTGGCCAAGTTGGACTTACAAAAGGAAAGGAAAATCCATAAGTGCCAGAAATAAAGAGTACACAGCACCCAAGAATCAAGGGGAGTAGGGAGCGGGGTTATCCATCATTTTAGTCTGGGGGTTCAGGGTTTAACAATGACCCAGGAACAAGAGACAAGCCCTTGGTCTGAATGGGAACTAAGTCCCCTGCTTAAAGCCCTGTCACATGATGGGTTATTCTTCCTACCTAGTTGAGACCCTGTGTGGAAAATGTGTGAGTCCCTGAGTGATCTTAGATGTATTCATTTTTCCCTCTGAGTCTCAGTTTCCATATTTACAAAATGGTTACTGTAGGTACCAACTGTTGGACAGTTTTTATCAAAAAAGAAATCTATTGTGTTGGAGGAAGGAAACATACTAGGCTTAATAAGTAGCTATAGAATAATAAATTGGTAAACTCAAGAAAGCTTAGGTAGGGAAACAACTAAAATAAGAGAAGCCTGCATTATTTAAATCCTTGTAACCGTAAGAGTTAGGTAAATGAGAGTGCAAACAAAAGGCTGGTTCTTTTAAATGGCTGACCTTCTATAGGCATCCAGTCAAAATTAGTGGCCCCCATAGCACCTGCTGCTGTACATTCTTCACTCTCACATATTTTAGTCTCCTATTTTATGCCTCTCAAATTTCCTATCAGTTTCTAAAATTATCTTATTGTTTGTATTTTATTATCTGTTTTCCCCATCCCATCACACCTGCTAAAACCTGTCATTGAAAGTCAAAGTCCAAAATTCTTTTGGCCTCATGGCCCTTCCTCATCTAACCAGTGGTTGCCTCCCCTTCTGGCTCACTCCCTCCAGCCACACTGCTCCTGAAGTAGCCTCAGTCAGGGACTGTGCTCTTTAGGTTCCCTCTACTTAAAATACTCTTCCCATGGATGTATTGCAAATATCTCACTCCCACTCAATTCGGGTTTCTGCTCAAATGTCACCTCATCAAACAGGACCTTCTGATCCCATCAGTTCAAAAATATCTCCCTTACCTTTCAGTACAATTCTTCAAAGTTAGTACAGAAAATGCATTAGCATGTATTCTATTAACCTATGAGAGGAGAACTCATTTTTTGTTTTGTTTTTACTTCATAATATCCAATTAATACATGGTTATGGCCATGAGTATGATTATGGAAACTGATATATGCATATCTAATTATGTAAATGGTTCCTGTTTATCTGATGATAAAAGTAAATCGTGCTTGTTGTAGAATATTAAAACCCTACATACGGGTAGCAAGAATAAAGTGAGCATTCCTCTTCTAACTGTTCTTCCTCCCTCCCACCCTCCCAGCTGCCCTCCTTCTTTCTCTCTTCCTCTTTCCCAACTGCTCTTCCTCTCTTTCCTCCCTATACCCCAAACATGACGTGCTGTGCTGAGATCACCATTCTCAAGAATTTAGCGTAAACTCTTCCCTATTTTTAAAATATGTATTTATTACATAATGTATCTGTCTGTATATGGATGCATATGTGTATGCCTTTCTTACATATGGAATATAAGTGCAAAATGCAACTTGGTAACCACATACATATATACTTTTATAATATGCTTTTTCCACTTAGCAATATATTGTACATTTTTCTTATATCAAAGAGCTGAGATCCACATCATTACTTAACTGCTGCATAGTAGCACATTACATAGATATACCAGACTTAACAATAATCAGTTTCTTCTTAATGGCTGCTTTCAAGTTTATATTATTAACAAAATGCAGCAATGCATATATCGTATATATATATTTTACATAGCCTGTATAAACTTGTGTGGACATTATGTTATGCTTCAGTAGACTAATAAATAAATGGATCAGAATAGAGATTTCTGGAAAGATTGATAGATAAACTTGGATGACAGAAGTAGCACACATTTTAATGTGGTAAATAATTGATTAGTGAATAATTTTTGTTGGATTAAGTAGTTAAGCATATGAAATAAATGAAATTAGATTCTATTTTAAATCATGTAAAAAAAATTCCAACTGGAATAATTACCTTAATGTAGAAACAATTAAAACTACAAAACTGTTGCAATAAAATATATAAATATAGTATTTACCCACTATTTAGGGAAGACTTTCTGAAGGCAAAGTACATAAACTTAATGCAGTGAATTAAAGACTTTTGTATGCCTTAGAATCATAAAGTTTAAGAAACAGTGGGTAGACTGAGGGAAGATACTTAAAACATCCATGCATCTACAACAACAGCTAAATACGCAGACCACAAAATAAACACCTACAAATGAATAAGACCGAAAAAGAAAAAAGAAGAAGAAAGAAACGAGAGAAATAAAAATGTATAAAGAATATGAACAGTCAATTCACCAAAGAAATTTGAATGATCACAAACATAAGAAAAGATTTTGAACCTCATGAATATAAAGGAAAACGCAATTTAAAAACAAAGTAGAGCAATTTCACACCCAGCAGATTAGAAAAAGTATTAAAAGTCTTGAAGTAATATATATCAGCAGGAGTATGAAAAGCATTATTCTCTCATATTCTTTCTGATGGGAGTCTAAATTGATGCAGCCACTTTGGAGAGAAATGTAGATAGACAGGAAAACTAAGAACAGAATGAACACAACCAACCAGCATTTCTTTAAACTATATACACTTCAGGTTCTCCTTTGATTTATTTGAGTTGAAAAAAAAAATGCATATAAGTTCAGATGATTTACAGAATCCTTGAAATCTATCCATTAACATTCTAGGGCATCCATTAACTTCTGCACCAATGACCTCTGGTGTATAATTTCCTTGTTTTCAAACTGACAACATCATGTAATAAATATCCAATGACTAGCAGAACCCTTATTGGAGACAGAACAATTTAGACATCTCAAAGCTAATTGTAGAGCAAGGAAAGGAGTTTTCTGTTATAATTTCGCCCTTGGTGGAATTCTAGCTAAGAGGCGGATGACTGATTGTTATAGACTGATGTTTGTGTCCCCACTGTGATAGTATTTGGAGGTGGGACATTTGGGAGGTGCCTAGATCATAAGGATGGAGCCCTCATGAATGGGATTAACGCATTTATAAAGGGGATCCCAGAGAGCTCCCTTGTCCCTTCTGCCATGTGAGGATAAAGTGAAAAGATGGGCATCTATGAATCAGGAAGCAGGCTCTCACCAGAAACTAAATCTACTGGCACCTTGATCTTGGATTTTCCAGCCTCCAGCACTCTGAAAAATAAATTTCTGTTGTTTATAAACCACATAGTCTATGGTATTTTGTTATAGCAGCCCGAATGGACTGAGACACTGACAATAATATTAACAGTCTTATGTTCATTTGAGTTAGTAAATTTGTTGATTGAAACTCTAGGTAATAGAATTTACCTCATTCTAGGCAACAAATTTATATATATACATATATAGAGAGAGAGAGAGACAGAGAGAGAGATCTACCTATCTCTCTCTCTATGTGTATGTATGTGTATGTATATATACATACATATACAAATATATACATAAATATATATACATATATGTGTATATGTATATATATAGTGAAATTACTTATTAAGCTAACCAGGATCGCACATGAAAGGTATGTGCAATATCAAGCATATGCAATACCAACCCCCCATCCCCAATCCCCTTTTCCTTTCTTAAAGCATACAATGCCAGTCTCTCAGATCACTTTTTCATGCATGTGAATCCTTATCCAACAACATTTCAAGGAATCAATTTTAACTTGCTGGAATTAGTACATGAGGTGTACTAATAGTGGATTGAATGGGCCCCCATTCAATGAACCCCCAATACAAGTCCATGTTCTGGGAACCTGTGAATGGGATAATTTTTGGAAAAATCGTCTTTGCAGATGTAAATAAAGGATCTTGAGATGAGATTATTTTGAATTATCCAAGAGAGACCAAACTCTGATGTGAAGTGTCCTTATAAGAGAGACACAGAGGAAAGACGCATGGGAGAAGAGAAAGCCATGTGAAGACAGAAGCAGAGATTGGAGTTAAACCGCCACAAAGTCAAGGAATCCCTGGAGCCACCAGAGGCTGTAAGAGAAAAGGAAGGATTCTACCCTAGAACATTTGGAGGGAGCATGGACTTGCTGACACCTCGATCTTGGACTTCTGGCCTCTTGAACTGTGAGACAATTAATTTCTGTTGTTTTAAACCATTGTCATAGCCCTAGGAAACACTAATACAAGGTGGAAACAATTAACTTCCTAGGTCTAGGATCTCCCAGGTGCTTAGGTTAAGTCATTGGACAGGAAGTCTGTCTTTCAGATGCGTGTTAACCTTGCTTTAGTCCATAGTAACCAACCCCATGCAACTCCAGTCAACTAGTCCTGACAAATTTGGCTACAATGCAAGCTAGCATTTGCAGCCAGAGAAGATTCTAGAAATTCTGTAAAAATCAGTGAGGTATTTTGGCAAGTACGTTTGATAGTTGAGTTTTAGACCATAATTTACCAATGATTTACTTTGTAAATTTTGTCATTACTTCAATCTGTAGGTCTCCATTTCTTCATCTGTAAAATATAAAGGTGATATAAGCGAGAACAAGTTATAGCAGAAATCAGGGGAGTTAGAAGTGTTATGTAGAAAAATCACTTTGTTTCTCTGGTTCTGTTTATTCTTTTGTACCAACAAATTTGCTTGGTGAAGTCAGAATTATCTTTAATTCTGAAAAACCATTCTAAGTAATTATTGCTTGCTAAACTATATAAAAATAAAATAAAAACATTTATTTGAGAAGAATGACTTTCACTTATTCTTTCACCTCTACTCATTGGTGACATTTATAGATCTTCCTACTGCCGGATATCATTTACTAGAGAATTAAGCATCTGACTTACACCTTGCTCCTCACCCTAAGTCCTAAACAATTCTCGGTTTCTTTAACATCTATATGGATCACTCATCTAACAACATAGCCTGAGTCCTTTGAACATATCAATTCTAATGACCTTTTACCTTCAGTCAATGTCAATAACCTGGACTTTGCTGTTATCTCCATCTATTTCTTCTAACCTGCCAAGTCTATCACTTCATTTCTTTCTCTAACTTATTGTTTAATGCCAACTAGATTACTGCTTCCCAAAGACTTCCTCGTGAATTGGATCTACTTCTATTTCACAAAAATTACTTGGGAAATTGTTAAAAGTACAATCTTGGGTTCAACATTCAGAGATTATGATTCTCTAAATCTGGATTGGTGTCTGGGAATCCACATAATTTAGATTTATACTGTGACTTTGTACTGTAACCATCCATCAGTGTTTACTACCTTTGCTCTCTTTCCTACACCTCACGATCCATCAGTTACATTATAGTCTTCCTGATAAACCACCTTCACATCTCATCACATTTGCACCAATTTTTCACTCCTTCTTTAGCCATGATATTAAAGATGTTTTTCCTTCACCTATGCAAAGGATCTCATTGCATTTAATCTCCTTAAGAATCTAGATCATTAACGATGCAATTTATCTTCCTTATCTTCAACCTTTTCTTCTCTATGACTCCCTCCCCAAAGAATTTAAACCTGTGAAATTATTTCCCATCTTTAAAAGATAAAAATTTCCCTTCACCTCTTTTGGACTCCCTGGAGACTTTTTCTGCTCTCTCTCCTTCCCTTCACAAGCAAGTGTCTTAAAGGAGTTGCCTACAAATTGCTGTCTCCATTTTTTCACCTTCCGTTTGTGATTCAGACAACTACAATCTGACTTCTGCCACCTCCACTCAGCTGAAATTGTGGTAGATAAAATCACCATTGACTTCTTTGCTGCTAAATTCAACGGTAACTTCTCAATCCTAGTTTTAGATAACCTTTGTGCAGAAATTGATCTGTTCATTAATCTCTTCTTGCACTGCCCTCTGTTTTAAAGGAGGTGGGGGTGCTGTGACTCTACACCCATCTTGCTATATCCTTCTGAGCCTCCGTATTGGAATTTCCTTGTTTTCCTCAAAGTTACATCCTCTTTTTTTTTCATTCTAAACACTTTCCCTCAGTAATCCTATCCATTCCGTGATCTTCATGTACTGTTTTATATTCCCATAATTCAGACTATATTTTTGATCTATATCTCTTTCTTTGGTCCAATCTAAATGTCCAAATGTCTACTGTATATCACCACCTGGATGGTAATACTACTATTAAATGGAAGGGTCATGATAACTGGAAAATAACCATGGATGAAGCTTTCTGCTAAACCCATTTCATGAATTATCTCAACCTTATAAAGTATGTTCAAATATCGTCCTCATTTTACGATAAGTAAACTGAGGCTTAGAGACATTTAATAAACTACTGAACACATACAACTGGAATCCAGATGTGTTTGATTCCTAATCCCACTCTGTTAACTATTTTTCATACCACTTCTAATGACAGATACACAAGGGCTTCTCACAAAAACTCAAATCCAACAGATCCTAAACTGAAATCTCCCGTTTGATTTACTATAATCACAATAATTTTCCAATTCTTTATCAGGCAAGAAACTAGGCTTTTTGTCTTACAGACCACATCTAATAAATCACAAATTTTAATACCTCTGCTTCCTTAACATCTTAAAAATATAACATTTTCTACCTATCCCCACTGTTCAAAGCACCATTAACCCTCCCCTGAATCAGTGCAGCAGCTTCCTAACTGAGGTTCCTGCTTCAGGTCATGGCCCCTCCAATCCATTTTTCACAACGCATTCTGAGTGATTTTCTGAAGTCAAACCTGATCATGTCACTTCTTTGCTTACTTAAAGCCTGTCAATGCCATTTCATTGCCCTCAGGATAAAGTCCAAAATCCTTACCAGGGCTTGCAAGGTCATTCGTGACATAGCATCTCCTTAAATCTATGGCTTCTTCTATCCGAACTACTCACTTCATTCTAAGCTCACAACCATGAGAGGCTGTGCTTTAGTTCAGTTCTAAGATTTCAAAAAGATTTTTTTATCCTGCCTAAAAATTGTATCCTTCTTCCCCCATTCAATGGGTTAATTGCATCTTATCCTTGACAAACCAGCTCTGATAGAACTTTCTCTTGTAAGCCTTCTCTCTCCCACCACAAGCCCCTTATGTTCTACCGGAGTGCACAGTCATGTCCTGATCATAGAATTCATCACACTGCATCATCATTACCCATTCTCTTGCCTGACTCTGTCACTACACTCTATGTCCCTTCAAGGGTAGGCATCATGACTTTATTTTAGTTCAGTTTTCCCCAGAAGCAGAACCTGAGAGAAGGATTCAAGTATAAATAGTTTTGAAGAGGATCTCAGGAAACACTGCAGGCAGAGTAAAGAAGTGAGATAGGGAAGGGAAGATAGCCAATGAAGAGCTCAAGTGCATTACCACTCTGGGCTAGGGGAGCTTAACACGCTGAGGCACTCTGAGAACCAGTGTAAAATCTGTGCCTCAGAGTTACCCCACCCTAGGAGAGAGTTAACATATTCACACACTGTCTTGATTGCACTGAAACTTACATTTTAGCATTGGGTAACCCCTAAGTCCCAGACAAACCAAAGTAATTAATCACCCTACCATCAGCTCCCATCAGTTATTGGTTGAAGGCAGCTAAGGGGAGGACAGGTGACTGGAAGAGAGGGTATTAATTTCCTGACACTTTTAGCCTCCTGTAGATAGCAAAATTAACTCCAATGACCCCCCAAAAATTTAGGAGCTGGCAGTTGAAGATTGGGCAAGTGTACTCTGGATATGGGCAGTGGATATGAGTTTCCACAGCACTTGCTACATGTTTACTATTAGAGCCTTAACGCCTCACAGAGTCTGGTACATAGTAGGTACTCAAAAATATTTATTAAATAAGTGAATAAATTTTTTTAAAAATGAAGACAGCAAATTTCTGTGCCTTGTTTATTGTTCTAGCCTGAGCATGGAGTATCCTCTTTAGCATTTAGTAAATGCTTAATAAATATTTTGAATGAATGAATAATTAAATAAAGTTCTCACTGAATGAAGTAAATGATCTTTAAGGTCCTTGTAAGCTGTGAGATTCTATAATATCAAAAAAAAGTCAGTATACATCTTCCACAGTGTCCTCTTTAAACACGTCACTTTATTGTGTCTGTGGGCACCATGGAGAGAAATCACGCTGTTTAATCATCCTTAACCTGTCCACATTAGGAAAGAGGAATGTTGCAGTGTCCTTTCATCAGCCTCACAGGAGAGTGGCTGTGACTAATTGAGAGAGGGCCACCATGACCCGGTTTTTGGGTCATGTCACTTCAGAAACATTTAAAACCACACTGTGGGATGGTGGAACGTAGACTGACTATTGCCACCTGAGTGCCTCTAATGACGGAAATGTAAAGAGAACTCCAGTCTCCAGAGCTATTATTCTGGTGCTTTCCATCAGCATTTTTGTACTTTTTATTTTTTTTTAAAAGGAACTGAGAGTGGAGGTGGGACTGTGAGAGGGACTGGGTCTTCAAGTAGCTTCCTGAAACGCCATCTGAAACAGGAAGGGCTTGGAGGAAAGGACAATGGGAATGTGTTTAAACAACAGGGGAAGTGAATGCATTCTACTTCTGGTTTTTAGAATATTTGATATTAGTTTCTTTTTTTTTTTTTTTGAGAATCATGAAAGTACCACTGTCATCTGCTTTGCTAGTAGTGATTTTTTTAGGTAGGATTCTTGTTCTCTAAGAAAGCTCTTTCCTATACTGACCATAATATAATGTATTTTAAAAATCTAGACTTTTATCATAGCAATTTTCTAATTTAATAACACATCCTTTTTGTGATTATAAGATTAATTCATGTGCACAACTGAAGATTTTAGAAATCTCAGAGGGGGATTTTTTTTAAAAAAGAGCTAATAATCTCCAATATCCAAATAACATATTATTAGCATTTTTTCTTATATCTGTCTGTCTACCTATTATCTTCTATCACCTATTATCTATCTGTCTATCTATCTATCTATCTATCTATCTATCTATCTATCTATCTAATCTATCTTCTAAGTTTGGAAGTTATCTTTATGATTTTCTGATTTAAAATATATTAGGTGGCATACTCAAAATTTACTTTGGGGGGCAGAGGGCTAGGATTCCAGAGAAGTTGCAGTCATGATTTGCTTTGAACATAAGTGACTTTTGTAGCGTGTTCTCAGATGGGTGGCAAAAGACTTGATTCTCACTGGATAGCTCTCTTTGGGAGCTGAGCTTCAAAGTGGTTGAGATCTAGGCACAGCTAGAGGGCCATGTGGCTGGTTGGAGGAGACAGGCCTGCAGGTACTGAGACTGTGAACAGAGAAAACTGCAACTTCAGGTCACGTGTCACAAAGGCAATCAATTTTTATACGGCTAATTCTCACTTGACAAATGTATAAAGCACACATCAGAGTAAATAGCGTTAGGATTTCTTCACTTGTTGAGGGCTCCTGATTCTCTCAAATAAAGAAATGAGGGCTACTATATGGGTATGGATGTACATATAGGTATATTTTCCACAACATTTGGATTATTCTTTTCATACATCTTGCAGAATATTTTCCAACTACTAAAAAATATTTTAGTTTCTTCTACTTGCAATTTCATAGTTAAAACTTGTGACCAACTTAAGAAATGCATTTTGTAAAGTGAACTAGTATAAGCCTAAATGAACATAACAATGGGTCTGCTGATATTCAAGACACTGTATCCATTCTCGTCATTCTCCTTCAAAGGCAGTATTGGTACTTGGGATGTTTATGTGAAATTGCATATATAGCTTATGCAATATAGGGTATAAAATGTAAAACTGGAGTTAATGTGGTCCAAGACCCTCAGGAGAAAATTCTGGGCCTGCTATTTTTTTTTCCCTGAGGTCACAATGCTGGTTACTTGCAAAAACAGAGTTAGAATAAAATTGATTTGGTTTTCTATCAAGATCCTTTATATTGTGTGCCCCATGGTTTCACATCCAAAGGGTGTATTTTATTTTTATGGTAGATTAATAGTGTTTGTAGAAAGATATAAATGAATATAGAAACTGTATATGTTAAAATGTATTCGTTTAAGTATTTTTGAAGTTTTTGTTGAAACAAAAATATATACTGAAAGGCACACTGATCAAATCATTTTCACAAAATGACCTACCTGTGTACCCAAAATCCAGATCAAGAAACAGTATTATCAGTGTCCCAGAAGCCCCTCTTGCACTCAGGAATCCTCTCCTTTCCACCTGCTCCCCTCCACACACACACACACACAAGAATTCTTTTTACTTTTGCACTTAAATTAGTTTTGATTCTTTTCAAATTCTATACAAATGGAATCTTAAAGATGTTCTGAGTTTGGCATTTTGGTCTATATTACAGGTGTGGATTACTTGTAGTTTATCTGGTTGTTGTAGATTCTATAGTGTAGAATATGCTATTGTGAGAATATACCACAGCTTTTTTATCCTTTCTGTGGTTGATACGCAGTTGAGCACTTTCAAGATTTGAGCTATTAAAATATAGTGCTTTGATGAATATTCTTGTAACCATTTTTGTTTTGGTGAACATGTTTATGCTTTTAGGAGGGGAATTGCTGAGTCACTGGGTATGTATAGTTTATCTTTAGTAGATGCTTCCAAAAGTTTTCCAAAGAACTGTGCAATTTATACTTCCACAAGCAGAGTGTGAGAGTTTGTGTTGCTCTTTACTGACCAACACTTGAAATTTTCTGTCTTGTTTTTTTTAACCAGTTTTAGCAGTTCTATAGTGATATAGCAGTGTAGTTTTATTTTGCACTCTCATGATGACTATATAAACTATTTGGGTATCCTCATTTGTGAAGAGCCTGTCCACTTTTTGCCCATTTTTTCTACTGAGTTGTCTTTTACTGATTTATAGGAGTTCTTTATACAATTTGAATGAGTCCTTTGTCATACATATATATATTGCAAATAACTTATATCTCCTCTGTAGGTTGCTTTCTTAAACATATCATTTGAGGAAAAGAAGTTCTTAATCTTAGTATAATCCAATTTATCATTTGATCACATTATGGTTAGCAATTTTTATATTTTGACTAAGACATCTTTT
Source organism: Diceros bicornis minor (assembly GCF_020826845.1). Taxonomy (NCBI): domain Eukaryota; kingdom Metazoa; phylum Chordata; class Mammalia; order Perissodactyla; family Rhinocerotidae; genus Diceros; species Diceros bicornis. The sequence goes on along the minus strand of NC_080740.1, from coordinate 77,383,853 downwards.
CTTCCTTCAAGGACCTCAAGTTTTTTATGAATTATGTAACAACATAGCTCTACAAAGAAAAATTTGTTAGGAGAAAAATAGAATAATTTGGGAATATGGCAGACCTAAAATATCAATGCCCGTGAAGTAAAATTTATAAGAAAAATGTATATCAAAACACAGAGACACGTCTTTCTTAGTATGTAATTTTTTGTCATTATCTTTGGCACTAAAGCAGACATTTACTGAGTGCCAGCTATGAGCAGCATACTGTGATTCAACTTTATGTCATAAACAGCAGGACTTTTTGGAAAATTGTGAAGAGTATTTTCTATTAACTATACAAACAGAAATAAAAGTGCTTCAATTATTACAAGTGGTAATATGAAGGCTCATGTGAATTTTAATAATAAGAAAACAAATCACAATATGATAGAATTATTACATTTCAAATTCTAGTTAGATTACTCCTAACAATAATGGATTGATAGTCAGGAAAGTGTAAATATCTGCATTGTGTCCTCATTGTGTTATTTATTCTCTCACTCTCTCTAACTTGCTATTGGTCTTGCTCTTACTGTCACTCTCTCAGAAGACATAAAGATGACCTATTTCTTATATTTTATATAAAATGTATGAAATAGTCAAAATAAGCCTTTGAAGGAGGTAGAAGTTATACAGAATAACCAGAAAATAATAATCTCTATTTTCCTAACTCTGATTAGGTATTAGAATATTATGTGTGAAAAACAAGAAGCACAAAATATTTGTTTGATAAGGGCTTTAAGAAGTAAATTGAGAAAATTATAAATAATAGCTAACTTATCAGAAAGGGAAATATTTCTAGTCCTGCCCCTTGTTGGACAGATTCTGCCTGTCAAAGTCTAATTTAAGGAAATGTTTTTCTTATTTCCCCCCAAACTAATTGAGTGTATTGGTTGCCATTGATGGATAATTAGTGAATAACAAGCCTCTGAAGCCTCTGAACAAGCCTATGTTTTCTGAAATTTCATTGTGTTTGTTAGCAAATATTGGTTTTGATGTTGGTCTTGCATTAACATCTGAAGATTACTTTTGATTTTGTTCATTAAGTTAGTGTACTCTTCTGAAGGAGGGATTGTGGGAGATCTGCCTTGAAAGATTGTGATGAACATATATATATATTACTATATATATATTCTGATTAACCTGTTTCAAAATCAAAAGTATCATGGATATTCTAAATGAAAATTTTACAAATAATAGTGAGTGGCATTCATTTCACAGATTTTATTTTGAAGACTCTCCTTCATCTTCCAAGTGCCTATTATAGGTAAGGACTTTGCTAGGCAATAAGCATTCAGAGGTGAAAACTGTAGCCCCCACCTTTTTTTTTTTTGGTGAGAAAGATTGTCCCTGAGCTAACACCTGTGCCAATCTTCCTCTATTTTGTATGTGAGGTGCCACCACAGCATGGCTTGATGAGCAGCGTGTAGGTCTGCTCCCGGGATCTGAACCCGCGAATCCTGGGCCACCGAGGCAGAGCGTGTGAACCTAATCACCACACCACTGGGCCGACCTCTTCAGCCCCCACTTTTAAGGAGCTTATAGCTTTATAAGAAAGACTACATCATGCATACATTTTGTAAATTTGGGGAGGCATAAGGATTTTGCAATCAGATCTTTACTTTTGAATTAATAATTCTCACTACCTACTGAATTTCAAATTTAATATTTTTTTTTGCCATTATTTTGTGTGTGATGTGAGTGTGTTAGTTTGTAACATAAAATGATTTATTACCATAGGTCAATACAAGGTTCAAAGCCCTAGCTTTTATGGTAGCAGCAGGAAATTTTTTTTTTTTCCCTGAGGAAGATCAGCCCTGTGCTAACATCTGCCAATCCTCCTCTTTTTTTGCTTAGGAAGACTGGCCCTGGGCTAACATCCATGCCCAGCTTCCTCCACTTTATGTGGGATGCAGCCACAGCATGACTTGCCAAGCGGTGCATTGGTGTGCTCTCGGGATCTGACGTGGCAAACCCCGGGCTTCCGCAGCGGAGCGCGTGCACTTAACCACTTGTGCCACCGGGCCAGCCCCGCCATAGGAATTTTTTACTTGAATAATTGTTACAATTCTCCAGTGCCAAACTGGAGAGGTCAACAATTTTTAGTATAAAACACCTTTTGGAGAACTTCAAGATTCTCTATTGTTTAGTCCCTTGGTAAAAATCACTATGCCTTAAAATCAACATGTATTTAAAAGAAATGCACATTGGCTGTGTAACTTCATATATATGCCAGAAAAGACATTTTTGAAACAAAAACTGACTCAATACTCTATTTACTGACAAAGATTCTCTCCTGAACTAAACTTTAGCCGGGCTTCTCTGAGCCCTTTGCTCAACTAGGCCCAACCTTTAAACTTCTGTATTCATCTTTGCATTGCCCAGTTTTAGCAAGAATCCTGTTGACTCAGTCTAGCAGAAATCCCCAGAGCCTTGATGTTTTCTCTTAGTAATTTTCCATCTGCTGCCCTCCACCATGCTCCTTGACTATAATCCCCACTTGTCCTTGTATTTGTAGTTGAGCCCAATCTCTGTCCCCTACTGCAAAGCCCCCATTGCAGTAGTCCCTCTTAAATAAAGTCTTTCTTAATGTCTTTAATAAGTGACATGAGTAATTATATTCTACTTTTTTTTAATAAAAATATATTATCCTAGGGATCATCTACCACTTTCTAAGCCTCTTTTCTATTTGTAAGATATAAATATATTAAAATTAATGAAAGAATACTGCTTAAGGCAACCTCCCTATATACATAGAATTTGGGTAGGTGTAAGAATTTTGTGATCAGATCTTTACTCATGCGTTAATAATTCTCACCACCCACTGAATTTCAAATTTAATGCTTTATTGGCATTGTATTGTAAGCTCTGTAAGGACAAAGCCTGTGCCAATAGCTTTTACCATGATATATCCAAAACATAGGGCAATGTTTGGCATAGGGTTAGTGATCAACATACTTATTAAGTTGAATCACATCTTCATTACCTTACAAAGGCATCCAGTTTTTTTAATAAAAATAATGTAGAAAATGAAAGAGTGAAAGAGGAGAGGCAGATTCAGTAGAGGCTTAGAAGAGAAAAGAAACTAAATGTAAGTACCAAGTAGAATTGTGCTAGTCTTATGTTCAACAGAGTTCATATCTGGTCCTATTGAGGACTTAGTTCCTCCTGTGACTTTCAAGGGAGTATGATCACTGTTCAACGAGGAAGTCATAGTCTTGTACCCTGTTGGACACTGGGTTCAGGGTGTCTACTGAGCTGATCTGGTCTCCAAATTGTTCAGCTGTGGTCACTTTAGGTTAAATTGTGCCAGTTAAGTTTTAATTGTCCTTATAGTTATTTTTATTACAGAAATAGGACTCTGGCTTTGCTATTTTTAGCCTTGAACCCAATATGGAATTGTACACTTGGGCTTCCACTAACTCAGAAGCCCTGTATCTTTTTAAGCTAAGCAATAGCAGATGGAAAATATTGGCTCAGAAGTTCCACCCTTTGTTAAGCAGCTCCTGGCTGCTTTGGCCTGCAAATCACTGACTGACTTGACACCCTTACCACGGGGCTCACCTGAGGGACATGGCTATTAACCCACATTAACTCCCAGTTTTCTGAACACATTTTCTTGACCATTATAAAGCCAATTGGAAAGTTGTTTTGTGTTGAACAGAATGAATACACGATATAAAATATATGAGTCTGTAGTATTCCAATATTATTCCTTTTAAAGACTATTTTTTTTTTCCATGGAATAGGAATCAATTGAAAAGACCTAAATTTTACCTTTATCATCAGAGATTTATGAAACTAGGGTGCAAATAGAGAGGCTCTGTTATGCAATACATGTGCTAATTTTTGGAGATATTTGCTGGATAATTTCCATGCGTTTCTTTAGACCCGTTCTCCACCCTTCCTCACCACGCGGTATGACCCATGAGGCTGACCTCTCTGGCTCACGCTATCTGGGTTTCCTTGCCTTCTAGTTTCCATTTGGTTTGACCAATGGGACACTTTAGGTAGGAGAAAGACAATTCTAGGTACTTATTCTCACCCTCCCTCTTTGCCTGGCTACTATTTGGCAGTGGCTATATCATCTATCTAAAGCCATAGCTCCTCTGGGGTGGCTTCTGTTCTATACCATTTTCTAGGTTCTATTACTGCTCCTTCCTCTTGTGCTTTCAGGACAAGAGTAGTGTGGTAGGCAGCATAATGGTTCCCCAAAGATGTTCATCTTCTAATCCCTGGAACCTGTGAATGTGATACTTTACTTAGTAAAAGGGACTTTGCACATGTGATTAAGATAAGGATCTGGAGATGAGTAGATTATCCTGGATTATGTGAGTGGGCCCAGTGTAATCACAATGGTCCTTATAAGTGGGAAGCAGGAGGTCAGAGCTAGAGTTGGAGATATGATGAAGGAAACAGGTTGGACTGATGTGATTTCTAGCTTTGAAGATGGAAGAGTGCCACAGGCCAAAAATGTAGGAAGCTTCTAGAACCTGGAAAAAACAACAGATTCTCCCTTAGGCCCTCCAGAAGGAATATAGCCCAGAGGACACCTTTATTTTAGCCAGTGAGACTTCCAACTTTCAGATATGGTAATGAATTTATGCTGTTCTAAGTCACTAAGTTTGTGGTAATTTGATACAGTGGCAATGGAAATTAACTCAGATAATGGTTTTCCAGTGTAGTTAGACCCATGGTTCCACACCATCCTTTTATTGGTGGACCTTACCCTTGCCCACATCTTTGTAAATAACCCTTTCTTTAATTTTTCTTTTCCATTTATCCCTTTGAGTGTACCATCTGATTTCTGCCAGGACAGTGTTAAAGGCTTATACCTTTTTATTCAGCAAAGCCACTTTTAGAGATTTATTGTATGGAAACAATGAGAGATATGTACAGTGCTTGAGATATATACAGATATTCATTGTAGCCTTATTTATAACAACAAAAATAAAAAATAATGCAAATTTTCAGAATAGGGACTAGCTAAATAAATTATGGTACAGCTGTATGATATAATAATAGAATGCCAGAAAATGTTTGTTACATGTGTACATACAGATGTGCATAAGTGTATGAAAGAATCAGGCTACAAAACAGATCTATATCTTTATATATACCTATACCTATCATCTATCTATCTATCTATCTATCTATCTATCTATCTATCTATCTATCTATCATCTATCATCTGCTTAAATACATAGGGAAATAAAAAAGAGAAGAAGATAAATAATGCTTTTAGTGGTTAACTCTTACTAGCGGATGAAGGATAATATGTTTTTCTTTGTGATTTTTCATATTTTTCAAATTTTCTACAATGTTTTCATTAGTAGAAAGAAAGTTTTAAAGCTGTAATGGGTCTTCCTCACATATGGTGGAATGCTTTGTATTACAGAGAAAATGTTTCCTGATTTCATCTGCAGTTTGAATAATAATTTCTTCTACCTACAACTGTTTGTGCAGCTCCATTAGAGTTGTATTCTTATCTAACTCCTCTATTACACTACGGGCATTTTGAAGCAAAGAACGACCTAAAATTTACTTCTTCCTAGGCTCACAGTGCCCTATGTGAGGCTCACAATATGTGTTTACTGAAAGGCTTACAATGAATTGAATTTATAGATGCTTAATCAAAACTTCTTTGATGAGGAACTTATTTCCAGATCCGTAAAAAATCAAGTAATAGAAAATATGATGAGGCAAATTTATATAGCAGGGATAGACAGAAGATAAACAACCTGATTTAAGATGCAAATGGATAGTGAATTATTTATCTCATATTCTTGTCATAGAATTGTTTATTTAAAATTTGTTTACTAAGAGGATTTGATGAATGTAAGTACTTAGCTAAGGTAAACATTAGGATTAGCTAATCAAAAATCACATCAGGTACTGGAAGAGATAAAAGAAAATAGCCTATTGTACTTTCGTCAAACTGGAGAGACTTCACGGACCAGGTAGAATCTTCCATTAGAGACTGTTGAGGGCATTGAGCAGAGAAAGGCATTCCAGGAATATGGCACTATTTTGGAGAAGACTCAGGAGGAAAGTGGACAAAAGAGTCAAGATAGCTGCATCAAGATATGACAGACTTTATGGGAGGCTGAATGTCAGGTGGTAATCAATAACATCAGACCGTAATAAACAGCAAAGGAGTGATAGAAACAAGATATGTCAGAAGGAGAAGGGAGTAAATCCTCTCACTTACGTGGGAGAGACCGAGTCTCCCAAGATAAGAACATTTAGGAAAATCCCCAGATGACTTGAAGTCTTATGTCCCGTCCAGTAACATTCTTTTCTTTTTTTATGGGAAGACTCCTCAATGATGATTGAGTCCTCATGTTCATTTCATTAAGGATTTTGTAAACTTAGCTACAAAATAATTTATTGGCTTAGTTATATTGAGAAAAGTACTATATTAATATGGAACTACACATTTATTGATAACGTTACTTACGTTTATTTATTTAGCAACCCAATTAGGCATTTCTATATTTTTAAGGGAAATCATCATTTTTACTTTTTAAGAGATATCTACATTTGTATCTTCATATGTGTCACATATAGTGATTTAAATGATACACTGTTTCACTCGGGAATAGTTACTTACCAATACTTAGCTCTGTAGTTTTCCTTACGTACATGCATTTGCCAAGTACAGCATGATGTCAGTAAAGACGTTTATTGTACTGCGTTCCCGGACAGTGGAAAAATGCAATAACTTCATAAATGCTGATCATTATTCTTACACGAGGTAGAATATGATCCTTGTGCCCTTTCTTTTCTGACACTTCATATCTGTGCTGAGGAAAATTACGAACACCCAAACATTCCTTGGCATTAACTCAGTTACAATAAAATGTGAGTTATGAACCATTGTTATCTCCATTTTTCAAATGAGGAAACTGAGGAAGAGAAAAGTTGGATAATAGGTCTTGAGGGTCAGGATTTGAACCTAGGTAATCTGGAGCAAGAGTCTCTGCTTTTCTGTTTTGTTTTACAAACAATAATAAGGAAAAATGTTTCTTTATTATCCCAAATATAGCAAAAGAAAGTTACAACTGGATTCTGTAATTGGCTTGTTATAATTTCTAACCTGAGAACGAGTAATAATAGAACACTGCCACCACTTTCCTCATGTAGTAGAAAGACTGAACCTGTAGAGACTAGCTAGAGGAAATTCTTTGGTTGTCTATCGCCCAACCCCTGAGGGACAAAAGCCAACTCTGGGTCTGGAACTTTTCAGATGATTGGAGATCCCTACTTTCAAATAGAATTCTGAAAGCAGTGGGTAACATTGAATATTGATTGGTCATTATATTAAATAGAGAATAAAAGAAATGCAAAATCCATCAACTTATCTCTGTTGCTAGATATTCTAAAATTTCTGTCTCATTACAATTAAAATAATCAAAGTAACGTCAAGGTCAAAGAAAGAAGGCATCCTCACGTTTGGCAGATTCTAAAGCATTAACAGAAAGATAAAGTATTCCAGAATTTTACTTCCAAATCCTGAAACACAATGAAGCTCAGTAGAAAGAGCAATGCTTGGGTGGCTCTCCCAGGTTTGTCATTAACTGGCTGTGTGACCTTTGACAATTCAACAAGGATTGAAAAATGTAGCAGAGCTATTGGTCTAGGTCATTCTCCCTTTCTCCCACACGTTTGACAAAAATCCATAGTGACAAAGCATAGAGATAGCAATTTGTGACATAATCCCCAAACACCACATCATTTGGTTAATTTAATTTGACCTTCATCACAGACAAAAATTGTTGCTACTAGTCAGAATAATATTGAGACTTAAAATAAGGGATGAAGGTCATGCAATAAATATGCACCTTCATCACAGACAAAAATTGTTGCTACTAGTCAGAATAATATTGAGACTTAAAATAAGGGATGAAGGTCATGCAATAAATATGCACCCAGCTAAAGATAAGGGCATTTGGTTAGACAGAAGACAAGACCTAAGTGAAAACTATTTTTTTACATGTCTGGAAGGTGAGAAATAGCTGTTTAAATTGGATGCAAGAAGCCATGAAGGGCCAAGAGAATAACAGGCAGAGGAAGGTTAGGGCAGCTGTGTTTGTAAAGGATTATGCTACTTTATTCTTTTGAGAACTTCAAAGGACTTCAAGAAAACATGACACTGTCTCTGGAGCATGGCTCCTTATGTTTTTAAGCTTTGGGGTACAGAGAAGAATTCTTTGGCCTTAAAAATAACCAATGTAAAGTGTGAAATTTTTTCAACAATGGACTCAGATTTTCAACCTATAGTTTAAAGAGGATTTGCAATGCAAATCCTCTTGAAAAATAAAACATCATGATGTAGAGTCATACTAAGGCATACATGACTACTGCTGGATTTTTTAAGGAAAGCTGATTGATGGAAGTGGGAGGATCATGGCAGCAGAGCACGGGAGGCCCTAGAAGGAAGGGAGGGAGCTTTTGACCATTTGTTGAATGTCACTACATAGGGTGGCATTATTATACCTAAGTTAGAGTTGATAAAAATGGAGGCTTATAAAGGATGAATTGACAATTATCAAACAACTGGCAAATGGTAGAGTTGGGATCCCAATTATGACTGACACCTCTGTCCACATTCTTAACCACAAGTTTTGATGTACAGATGGCTTGAGCTTTACTTACTTCACGACATGTCTGCCTTCTGTCTCCACTCCACACCCCAAATGCATCTCTTAGTTCTTTTGAAGTGAGGAGCATCATCACGCAAAACATGATCACACTACTCACAAACAAAGCTCACGTAAAGGAAAGGCAGTGTTGGGGAATGACAAGAAAGAGGAGGTCACAATATTTAAGACAAACAAGTCCAACCAGACCACTGGCATGCCACCATGGATTAGAATGCAGCATTTTTATTGTAAAAGTCCACATATTAGGCAATTCCCTTTGTGAAAGGTTTTCAAATACATAGACAGGGAGCAGCTGATAATTAAGAATCAGATTATATATAATATATATTCATATTGCCAATACTATGCACACATTGGAAAGCTAGCTTTTTTTAGTGTCCCCATTATGGAATACATTGCAAGTTGACAATAATAACATGTTTCTCACCATTGAAAATTTGCCAACAACTCTCCCAAAGAGTCAACATTTAATGTTAACAATTCAAAACAAGAAAATAATTAATTCTATTTACATGTGTTTGAAGTTATATACTAGAGCACTGATGTATTAAAGGTTTGTAAAATCAGCAGCTAAACGTGTTTCAAGATTCATCCAGATGACTCGATGATGACTTTACATGGTTTTATATTAACAAAGCCACTCTCTCTTCTCTTCTACTCTTTTTAGATTACCTATAAAGTTTTACTCGCTATGATTGAATTCCGACTTAGAATAATGATTGTCATAAGAAGAACTGACAAAGGGTACTATTTCAGAAAAATAAGGATTCGGGATGAGTACATGAAAATGGAGCTCAACTCACCATGTGTGAAGTCTGGGACAACCACTTCACGTGATTACAATATAGTTAAATGAGGCCACAATCATAGCCTCAACCTCCATGTAAGTCATTCATTTGTTCTTTCATTTTTAATTTAATCATCAGTACTTTTTTTTTCCTACAGTGCATAGAATACTACATTCTGAACACCATTCAGGTATGAATCCTGCTTATGCCTGTCATTTGTCCTCAAGAAGAATTGTGGATGGGTAAAGGCTGACTCATCCTTAAACCTGGAAAAATAATACACAAACTCTAATTATGCCCTAGTAGACTCATTTCCATACACAAAGATAGGACATAATTATTATTCTAAAAGGAGTATGGATGTTGACTAAAATACATTTTTGATAATGAATATAAATAGCCAAAGTTCTTTGGATCCTTCTGTTTATTTCTACAAGATCAAATATCACTTGACAACGCCTATGTGAATAGATAAATCATTAGTTCCAGGCCAGCACAGAGAGATTCACCAGAAGCATATGAGGCCAATTCATCTCAAGTCGTACTTTTTGAGCACCAACTATGTGCCAGGCACTATACAAGGTGCTGAGGATCCAAAGAGGAAATGACAATGATTCTGCCCACAAGGCACTCACAATCACTAGAAGCAGATCTTGAGGTGGAGAATAAGTCCTGTTATGATCTATCATCCTAAAAGGAAGAGAAAATAGCGGCAAGCACATACAATTACTTTATATTCTATGAAATTGGGCATCTTTAGAGGTGGCAAATGTCAATTACCTAGTCTATATTTTCCTTAAAGTGTGTTAATATGTCATACAAGGAAAACAATAAGCTGTTTGAATCTTCATGCATGAGGGAGAAGGTAGTGAAAATTCTTCCCTCCAATTCCAAACCCAAAACCTTATAACGACATTCATGATTCTTTTATAGCCCAAAGACATAGAATAAAAGACAATACTTTATGATGTTAACTTCAATCCATTTATTTTGGCTCTAAAGACATGCATGCATTAAACTTGAAGCATTCTACCTTATTGAAATATTTACATCATTGTACATGTGATGTGGAGGAAATTTTCTTCCTATCTTGGGATAGAAGTGTAATAGATTTCTAGTCTAGGCTCTTATATTTGAAGTGAGTTGCAATTTTTCGCAAATGGGGGAGACATTCTATTGGGATGAAATTTACCACAACTTGATCCCAAATGAACACAGGGTACAGTTTTGAACCTTTCGCATCTAATTGCATTTTGAATTGTAAGGACACCACCACTGTAAATAGTCATGGCTTTCACTATTTCAATTGCTGTAGCTGGAAAATATCTTGTTTAGTTTCAATGTTCTTGCTCTAATTCACTTTGCCTTGCAGGTTTGAAACACAGCAAACATTATAGTTCAAATTACACTTATCAAAGGAGAGTTGGGCGCAAACAATATGACATTAATACAATTTACCAGGTTAGAACATAGAAACAAATTCAGATCATTATAAACACACAGGGGATTATTTAAGTGGACTTAGAAAGGACATCTTTTCTCCATGAGATTTAGTGAATAAGACCCATATCAATAAAACCCATACTTCTTCACAGATAGAGGTAGGAGACCCAATAAACCAGATTGAACAAGCAGAAGGCAGTGGGGAAGAAGATACGCGCATATGAGTCCATTTTGGCAATACGAATATGTATCCTCCCGTGTCTCCAAGCTCCTGTTCGGCAATCTTCAAAACAGCAGAAAAAACTGGCACAGTCCTTGCCATCCAGACATTCATACCCATATTCTTCATCTCTCTCTTGAAGGTGTGTGGCATTGTTCATTTGGATAGTTGCTGATCTTGGGCGGATATCAATGGTAGGGGCCTGAGACAAGGGTAGGGAAGGAGGGGGATCACAGTTAGTTATTCTTGATAAATCTTAGACTATTCTCCACAATGCCACCAATGTGAATGATGAATCTGAAAATGAGTACTCAGGAAATTGCTATGACATCGTGATCTACAATGGTAAAATTGAACTTAGAAGGATAGCACATTTGCAGATTTCAAATTTTGAGCTTAAGCAGTGCAGCTGAAAATAATACCATCAAGCTAATAGCTATAGCAAGAAGATTGAACATCAAAAGAACTCAAAGTTTAAAGATTTAAATCAAACAACTACATGGAATCGTGTTCTAGTAAATATTAGATGTGAGGTTGGTTACATGAAGGCATTTAATGGTGTTGCATGTGAGTAGAACAGAGAAATAAAAATGCATCAATTTTGAAATGAAAATTTGTGTCATGCTTACCAATAGTCAAATAGTATACCCCATTACACTGAGAAAATGTATTAAATCCTTCTCATAGAAAATGTTAAAATATATATAAATATAGAAGTTTCCTGAGTTTATACCACAATGGTATGGCTTATGTTTTAAAGGAATATAATGCTTTGTCTAACATTCACCATCTAGAAGCTTCAGAATGTTAGCAATGTTTACCTACATGTGAGTGAAAATTCAGAAAAAAATGTTACTACCTGTCAAACTCTTTTTAGCATTTTAGAAGAAACCAGTACCAATTAACTGGATGCTAATCTGATCTTACTGCTGGACCAATTATAAAATTGCTATACAATTCAATGATTTATTTAATATTAATTTGGAGGAGTTAGTTTTAGGATAATATAAATTCAAATCCTGTGTCTCTGAATGAGCTATTAGAATTCAATTGGGAATAGAAATTTCCTTGTAATATTGCATGATAGAGCCAAAAGGCCCCTGGATCACCTGGCAGGAAGGGAGGGGTGTTTTAACTTAAAACATTTCAAAGAGAGTATTATTTATTTATTTATTTATTTTTTGCTGAGGTAGATTTGCCCTGAGCTAACATCTGTGCCAATCTTCCTCGATTTTGTGTGTGGGTCACCACCACAGCATGGTTGATGAGTGGTGTACCTCTGCCCCTGGGATCCGAACCTGCAAACCCGGGCCACTGAAGTGGAGTGTGCTGAACCTTAACCACTACGCCACAGGGCCAGCCCCGAGTATTATTTTTATAGAACTGACAGGTAGAGTTCAGACCAATGGAGATTAAGTTTACTTAGCAAAAAACAATTCTGTTTTGAATTAGGATTTACAGGGTTAAATTTTAAGGGGATATATGGTATATGGTGGGTGTAACCAGTAAAATTGGATTCCATTTCCATCTGAGAAGAGAGGGTAAATTTTGGCTTTGATATTTAAAGGGGCCATCTTTACTAATGATATCTCATAGAGTTTATAACTTTATAGCTTCATATAAGGTCAAAACCTTTGTGAATTAGTGTAGTGTTGCCGAATCAACTCTAGAAATCTATAGAACCTTCTCTATCTTCACTGTTTTATCTCGAATGGTTAAATGTCTACTCATAAAAAAAAATAAAACACCATGTAAGCGTTAATAGTTAAATTTAGCAGTTGCATGCAGTGAATTTCCATTCCAAAAACATTATACCTTGAAGGAAAACATCCGAAGAAGCTTTGGATTTGTAGACAGAAAAGAGAATCGCATTTTTTTTAATTAAAAGAAGGAGAAAAAGAAAAGAAAAGAGACAAAATAAGATAAATTAAAAATACATTTTGAAAACATAGTAAGTAAAATGAACTGAAATTATAAACACAGAAGGACAGTTCTGAGCTTGGAATAAAATATATGGCCTAAAGTCGGAAAATGGAATTTGGTGATTGCTAGTGAAATCTTCAATAAATTAATCCACAATTATCTAACTGCAAAAGCCAGTGTTGTTCACTTGTGAGGAAGCTTTCTGTTGCCTGGTTTTCCTGTATAGAAATACTGTGATTTTATTTTCTACTTATCATTAAGAAGGCCTTAATAGATGAATCTTGACGCAACAAACCAAAAGGCATATTAAATAGGAAAATGAAATTTCAGCTTCTCATACACAGCTTAAACTCTTGCTAGTTCTGATAAATCATCTAATTGGCTTAAAAGGGGGAAATGCAGGAAATTCTCAGGTAATTTCGTTTTGTCAATTTTTTTAATCCCCTTTCTCCTCTGCCTTCTTTTCTTCTTCTGTAATCTTCAAGACTCTGGATTAAAGAATCCAAGTGTTTCCATTTCTGCAACAGAATCCACTCTGCAATGACGTAGCTGTTAGAGAGAGCCAAAGGGCTTTTTCCAAAGGACACTTCAGACTCGTTTGAAAGTCAGTCCCCACATCCTTGTTACTGCTGGCAGTTAATAAAGCTGACTGTCAATAGAATCATCTTTTGGGGGAAAATGAAATGGAAAGTAAAGGAGGGTGAGAAAACAAAAAACAATACAACCAGGAAAATAAAATAAGGATAGAGAAAATGCAAAGGCAGAGGGAGGCAAACAGACAGGGAAGGAAAGGACTGCATAAAGCATAACGAATATTTGGGAAATTAAAGATAAGCATTTCCTTTTTATTAATCATCAAGAATAATGATGCTTCTTTCTTTACCTGTTACAAATTCTTACATTCAAATAAACATACGCCATTTGTAGAATTTCACCAGGGTCTGGAGATGCATCAGGATATAACCTAGAATCAGCTAGAGTCCTTCATTATATAATTCAGTCCCCCAAAGTCCATGGGTCAGAAAGACAGCCACTATCAGAGCCCTCATGGCCCTTAGAGCAGAAGACCAGGAAAGGCTATAAATTTAGGAGGGTAGGGTGAATTCCTTTGCCCTTGTCTTGAGAGGGAATGGACCTTAACTTTCATGGTGACTTCTATGAGCCAGACACTGTGTTTAGGTTGGTAAATGGATAGCTTCATGCTCTCTTCAACATCCATAACAAAAAACAATTGCTTTACGCATTTGTATTTGTGCCTCATCATCTCTACTTAAAGTTTGGTGGCGAGGGGAAGTCATCCTTCCTATTTCCAAATCACTGAAATCAACCCAGGTTGGTAACTGTAAAAACCATCAACATCAACCATCATCATCAACTATTAATGGTAAAGACTTTTGTGGTGTAAGGTACCACGAAATGCTTTTTGCTTGCATTACCACATTTATTTCTCACAGCGGCCCCATAAGCGATGCATTTTTTTATAATACTCATTTTGTATATAAGAAAACAAAAACACAGGGAGGCTAGACTAAGTAACTTTTCTCAAACAATAGATGAGCTGTTTCTTTAAAAAACAAAGAGATACATTTTGAGTTTAAAACCAATAAAAGTCCTCTGGCAGCAACACACACACACAGGCGCACACATATTAAATTATTGGCAAAAGTGTGATGATCCTTGAAACTTCAAGAATCTTGCGGCTTCCTAATGGAAAGCTTTGGATGAAAATTTTAATTTAAAATATCAATAATTTAAAAATACTATAGTAAAGGAGCAGAAAGATGAAAATCAATGAAACCTGGAATAATAGCAACTAGAAAAATGAATGCATTTCTCGGAAATGGTTATACTCCCCATGAAATGAAGAGAGCAAGAGTCTGCCTTAGTGAATCAGGTCGTTCTCAATTAACTAATGGCCATAATGAAAACCTATGTCCTGGCCAAACACATTCATTTTTCATCTTGGAGCCCACAGTGTTGAGGCTCAACCTGCAGATAGGCTAAGCAAGACCAAACCAAAGCAAAACCAGGTGGTCTTTCTGCACAAAAATTTCCGTGGTCCTAATGGGAAATGATACATACAGGGTTTTTCTTCTTTTTGTCTTTGTCCTTGC
This sequence comes from Diceros bicornis minor, assembly GCF_020826845.1. Classification (NCBI taxonomy): domain Eukaryota; kingdom Metazoa; phylum Chordata; class Mammalia; order Perissodactyla; family Rhinocerotidae; genus Diceros; species Diceros bicornis. Next base: position 77,368,675 of record NC_080740.1, on the reverse strand, counting down.
TTGGTTTCCGGTTGCTGACAAAATAATGCAGAGTGCCATACTCCACCAAAGCAGAGAAGACAAAGATGAAGCAGACAGATACAAAGAGGTCCATTGCTGTGACATAGGAGACCTTGGGGAGTGACTTCCGGGCAATGGTGCTGAGGGTAGTCATTGTCAGGACAGTGGTGATACCTGAAGAGAAGCACAACAAAAATTTCATGACCATATCAGCAAGCTGGGTAACTGAGTCACTACTGAGACTAAACTTGTTTTGTGACTTCTGATAAGCAACCTCAGCAATGGGAAAGGAAGTATAATTGGAATTCATTCATTCTGTCCACAAATATTTATCGCCTGCCTACCATGTACCAGCTACTGTGACAAGCACTGAGTATACGCTGAGAAATAAAATAGACATGGTCCCTGCCATATGTACCCTATATTTTAGTAAGAGAGAACACTATGAATCAAGTAAGCAAATAAAAGTATAATTACAAATTATGGTACGCGCCATGGAGAAGAGCAGGGATGATGAGAACCTAGTCGGATGGATGCTGAGGGATGGCTTCTTTGAGGAGGTGATGGTTAAGGCAAGCTTAAAAAATTAGAAATAATCAACTTTTTAACTATTGGCAGAGTAAATAAATTAAGGGAAGATTCTGAGGAAGGAAGGAAAATCTTTTTTTTTCTTTTTAAAATTTTTAGAGTACCTGGCATCTGGGAAGGGGCAAGGGTATCAAGGTAACGCTGGGGAAATAGATACAAGTTATATCATGCAGAGCATGCAAAAATGTTTGCATTTTATTCAAAGTGCAAAGAGAAGCCATTTAAAGGTATTGAATAGAGGAGGTGGGTTGTGTGTGAGTGACATGCTCTGATGAATTCTTTAAAGACTACTATAGGATGAAAATAAGTATCTCAGAAGTAACATCATAACTAATATTTACTGAAAACCTCCTTGTGCCAGGTACTCTAATAAACATTATATGGACATTCTCTCTTTGAATCTTTATGGCAGATATTTTCATTTTGATTTTATAGTTGAGGAAAATGAGGCTAAAAGACCAGCTCCGTATTGAACAGTTAGTAAAGTAACAGAAGAAGGATTTGAACATGGGCATTAAATGTCTGATTTCAAAACCCTTCTTTTTCCCATTGTACAACAGGGCCAACAAACTAGCCTTCCCAAATGGTTTTTTAATGACAGGAACAAAGTTAAGACAACCTGTATGCATCAACCAGGGAAGGATCCGGCACTCTCCTTCTGTAAAAGCTGTGCTATTTATAACAAAGGCAACACAGATTCAGTATTTAAATAGGTTCTAGCTCCAGCTGTAGGAACTGAAGTCAACTTAGTTTAGGTATCAGTTTCCCAATCTGTTGGACCAACTCTTTGAAGGCCCACCTATTTCTTACAGTTCTATGATTCTAATTCAGCATTTCCTATCATGACTGGTTGCATCTTTCTGTACTCCAAAAGCAGTAGCCCCAGGCCTTTACCATCTCCAGCTTCGTGACTTACACTTGTGATGGGGAAGCGGGGAGAGGGGAATTTTCCATTATCTAATGCTGTGCAATTCTACGCTGCTGACCAAGAGATTTCCAGGAGACAGTCGATTTCCCTTGCCTCAAATGGAGGTGCTGGGGAAACTCAGAAGGAATCAGACACGAGACTTGAGGACCAAGGGGGAAGGAGCCACAGAGCAGCAGTATCATCTCACAGGAGAAGAGAATGAAGATTTTTCACTCTCTAAGCTATGGGTTACTGATACAGTGTGCCCTAAAAATGGCTGAATGGAGCCAAAATAGTCTTGACAAAGGATTGAGCAAAGATAAAAATTAACATCTCTCTTCCTAACCTCTCAAGTCTTTATTTGTCAGAGATATTTTTGAAGAGTTTAGGTATGTTTCCAAGAACCACACGGTTTTTTGGGTCAAGTGTTAGCTTAATATCGTTACCTCAGTGTATTTTTGTTACGAAATTCCAAAGAAAGATCGGTGTTGGTTGAAATAACTTCACAGAAAAGAGTAGCCTTTAATAGAGTAGAGGTTTGATCAAGGGAACTGTAGTTATAAACTACAGTTATCGCACATTTCCTACACTATTGTTACTGATTACGGGATTATCCATCTCCCTTTCTAGTCTATATTCTCTGTAACAACAGACAAGACATCCATCTTGATGTCCATTGTAACCTCACAGTCAAGTATAGTGCTGGGACTCAATAAATATTTGTTGAATGACTAAATGAAACAATCAATGGACAGTGTATATATGAAGGATCAAAGAGACTCAGCCTACATTTGAAGGTAGGAATCCATACTGATGACTTGTGGGAGATAGTTTTAATTCCACATAACAGTAGCTAACGTTTATAGATCTTTTCCTTTGGCCAGCGACTGTGTCAAGCACTTTATATATTATCTCACAAAATCCTCACAATGAGGTAAGCACTGTTATTCTTTATTTACAGGTGAAAAAAATTGAGCAGAAAAAGAATAAGAAATTTATCCAAGCTAGTAAGTGATAGAGACGAAATACAAGCCTAGGAAATCTGACTTCAAATCTTTGCTGTGAACTACATTGTTATATTTCCTCTCTGTGAATAGGTACATAATATGTGGCATGAAGCACCAGACACTTGGGAGCTATTGTAGATTCCTAATTCAGGATATAATGTGGGTCTGTGGGTCTTCCATGTTGTCATGACTGAAACTTAGGAATGGTCAAGTGTCTCATCTACAAACTGGGGATGGTGTGGGGGGGGACCTCATAGGGTTCTTGTGAAGATTAAATTAAATAATGCTCATAAATTGCCAGTTCCTAGTAAAGTCTCAATAAATGTAAGGTTTTCCAGTGAGGGAACCACATCACCCATCTGCCGATTGTCATACTGTGGCGGCTGCATATTGCTGTGGTGCTGAAAGCTATGATACCAGTATTTCAAATACCAGCAGGGTCGCCCATGGAGGACAGATTTCAGTGGAGCTTCCAGAGTAGGAAGAAGAACCTGGCCACTCACTTCCGAGAAAAATTGGCCATGAAAACCCTATGAACAGCAGCAGAGCATTGTCTGATACAGTGCCAGAAGGTGAGAGGACGGCACAAAAAGGCTAGGCAGCGTTCTGCTCCGCTGTACACAGGGTTGCTAGGAGTCAGAATCGACTTTTGATGGCACTAACTAAAAATTTTTGTGGTTCTGCCTGGAGCCACACGGAAGAGAACAATGATGAGTGGACGAATGGGAGTTTTAACTGATTCACCAACCGACAACAACATAGCTTGATGAGGTTTTTAAGTCCAGTTTTGCTAAGCAAAGAAGTTAGTCTTCTCTTACCTGCAGTGGATGAAAAATATCCATAGCTTTTACCAATTCCTCCAGTCTTGGCATGAAGTAAACGAAGCTCTCTAGGCATGCTACCTCACCTCAGATTACTTGGGTGAAAAATACCAATTAGCATTTTCATTGTTTCATCCATTGTCATTACACCATGATTAAACCTCATCAGCTACGACCTGCGTACCAAACTATATTCAAGTGTTATAAGTTCCAGGATGACTGTTCCTCATGCTCTGGTGGTCTGAGCTCAGAAAGCAGCCAGAGTCTCTGAGCCATGTGAGTCTATTTATCTCACTCATTAAACAAATTGGTTCTAACTGTTCTGTGGCAATAAGCCTAAAATCTACAAGTGTTTAAGGTCATCTGGTTTAACTCTTGATTGTAAACATTGGAAAAAGTAATTGGACCCAGCGAAAACTAGGTCAGTGTTCTAAAATGTGATTGCACATTCGAATCACCTGGGGAATTTATTTTTTAACTCCTAACACCCAGGCCATGCTCTCTACAAATTAAATAAGCATTTCTTGGGGTTGGACTAAGGCAGCTGTACGTTTAAAGGCCTCCTAGTGATTTAAATATGCAGTTAAATTAAAGAAGTACTGATGTAGAAAAGTGAGACAGCAAAATTAAAATAGAGAAACTGGCTGAACCCAGCTGCCCACCTTTCCCCACAAACCGCCTTCGACAAGGCCTCACACTCAGAGCAAACCTAGGTCTCATTAGCCGAGGTGCCGCTCTACCACCTAGTGGTTGTGTGACCTTGTGTAAGTCATTTCACCTTGCAGCACCTCTGCTTCCTTAGCTCTAAAAATGTGGTAATTTTTATTATCATTTCAACAACTTCTACATGCAGTTGTTGTGAAGAGCAGAAAAGGCCTGGGAACCATCCTGAACATGCCTGACTTGTAGTCAGTGATCATATGGGAGCACCAAGCTGCTACTTGCTCAGGGACCTCTCCCTCATTCCTCATTCGTTAGCTCACTCACCCTGATCCCTTCTCCCACCATGGTCTTTTGTGAGTGAGCATTCATTTAATGAATGGTTGAAATGAGCTACCAGAGAGGCCATAAGAGAGATTTTGACCAGCAGGAGTCTGAACTTCAAGAGAAGAGATTGATTTGAAATCTTTTCCTTAAACTATTTTTGGGATGGGTAGATTGGAATGCATCAATGCATTTGTTCCATCCATTGATAAGTGCATACATTACTTGAATAATTATTGAGGTGCCAGCTATGTGCCAGGACCATACTGGGAGTGAAAAAGACATTTACATTCTGATCTGAGAGACAGACATAGCATGTAATGCAATACATTCACTCAGAGTGACAAGTAACAGTCCTGAAGTAACAGGCTCAACATATTTTGGGTTTGTTTCAGCATGTAGTGTTAGACGAGATATTATAATTGTTGAATGGGACTTGTAACATAAAGTACCACATATAACAGAAAAAGTCAAAATAACTATTTTGAAACAGATGGGAGACTAAATTAGGTTTGGAAGAGGACAAATATGCAAATGATGTCTTTTTTTTTTTTTTTCCAGTAATTGCTTCTGCCCTTGGTATTAATAACCTGGTACAGATCATTTTGTCAGAAAATGCCTATAGTTGGTAACGTTTCTGAGGCCTCATTATGCACTTTGTGTGGAATATCTCATTTAACCTAATAAAATACTACAAGTTAGGTATAGGAAATGATATGTTTTACATGTGAGGAAATTGTGATTTATAGAGATTAAAGGGCATTTCCAATTCCATATTATATATGTAGGTTGAAATCCAGATTTGTTAGATTTCAAAAGCCAAGCTCTTGACTATTGCATGATACTGCCACTCTAGCCAAAAAGTGAACAAGAGATGTTGTTCTAGTTTTCAAATGGCTGATGAAAGAGAATGGTGGTTTTATAATTCATCTTTCAATAGCTTTATTCTTACTTAGCTAAGTCTTTAAGGAATTTTATGTAGTATGAAAATTTCATTCGTGGACCTAGACTCCGATGACACTGTGAGTCTGGGGTTTTGTTATAATCCCTGTGGGCCCTCTTCCTCATGTGGGGAAAAAGATGTGAAAATCCGAGACAAATATCACCATATACAATAGATGGAGCAAATTGCAAATAATCCTAAAGGGGGGGTGGTGGTGGGGAGGGTTCCCAAAATTTCACAGGTAATTGTATTTTCCCCAAAATAATCCTTTCAATGGCTCTTCTATAAAGAGCCAATTACTATGTATGTATGTCTTCAAATATCATCACGATAATTATGCACATTGTAATTAATCAACAGCCAGTGGTAGGCTAATAAATGTGTAACAATTGACTCTAGAAAGAGAAGGTCCTAATCTTTAGTGTGTGCCTATTTCCATGTTGTTAATACTTTCACTTTGATTTCAAGCTACCCATGTGACATCACTGAACACACTCTTGTAAAAGGACAATCAGCTCTCGGGAGCTGGTGTGAGCAGCTCCAGTGTATAACTGCCCGGAGACCAAAATCAAAAAAATCTATTGAAATTAGAAATTTGTTTTTTTCTAGTTAACTTGAATTTATTAAGAAAATTACTAAAGAAAATCTATTGAGTTAATTAAGGAAAACAGAATTAGGAAGCTTTAAACACTGTTTTTCTTTTTTAATATGCTAGTTTTCTTTAAAATGAAACAAATGGCATTTCTATGTAATTGCTGACTGAATTAAAAGCAAATCAATTTAGAAAGGGGGATAAAGATTACTGATATTGGATACCTATCCTGGGCTACTGCAACACAAAGAAATGTGTCTCACCTAAAGAAGTTCTGGCTGGAACAGCATCCTTATTGATCCAGAAAGACACCCAGGATAGGACGACGATGAGTGTGCAGGGGATGTAGGTCTGGATGGTGAAGTACCCCATTCTTCTGCTCAGGTCAAAGTAGACAGACATGACCACGTAATCTCCTGGAACAGAACAAAGATAGCACCATGCAACCCCTTATTGAAAACTGGAAAGCATTTAAAAATAAACACATATTCAACTCTCACGTTCACACATTTAAATTGAGAGTTCTATACAAAGGATATGTTGAAAACCATCTTCCACCCACTTGAGTTAAAAACAAAAGCAAAAGAATGAGAAAGCAAAATCCAAACTAAACTGACTTCTGATCCTTTTAGAAGGATTATGACTACTAGATAGAAGGAAACATTTTTGAGCGTATTGATCATATTTTCTTCTCTTAGGTGATTTTTGATGGTGCCTCCTCTACCTACTTCATACACACAATATAAATTTTTTTTATTTGTTGGGGAGGGAGGGGAACAGTGTTTCTACACTGTGCCTCTCTTGCCTGCAGCGAATCCTAAGGTTTGTAACAATTTCCTCTTGTTTTCAAGACCTTTCTTCACACAAACCAGAGAGGAATATCCTGGTGCTTGACACTGATAAATGACTATTTGACTCAGTTTATAACCAATTCCTATACTGAGACATTTTTCTCATGTTTTCATTGAATCATATGGTTTTCCTTCATAGCAGTTACTTCAGTTAGTAATTTCTCATGCATTTGTGTAGTTATTTTTGTAATATCTGTCTCTCCTATTAGCCTTTATCTGCATGAGTTCACAAACTGTGTCTATTTTAACCCGTCACTGCACTATGAGTACTTAGCATCCTGCTTGATTCCAAATAGGCATTCAGTAACAGTTGTTGAATAAATGATCAAATGAAAGAATACATTTATAAATGTAACCATGAAGAAAAAAACAAAAAATCAAGAAGCTGTATTCTGGAATATTTGGGTTAAAAAACGGAGTTTGTGTAAATAATCCAGAACTCTCTGGAGTAATAAAAGAATCAAAGAATAGCCATGTAGCTAGCTATACATGAGAACAATTTAACGTGACACAATTTGAAGTCTCTGATTTTTTGCAATCATGATGCATGGATTGCTTTTAAAATTTCATGTCCTTCATTTTCTATAATTCCAAATGAAATTTTAGGGAATTTTAATTTTGAATTTAGAAAATATCCTATGGAGACATATCCCAGTTACTATATATTTATGTTTTCTTTATATTCCTAGAGAACATCCGTTTCAAAGACTATATCTGCTCTTGCAACGTGAGGTGAACACATGAGACATGTGTTTCAAATGTTGCTTCTCCTTTCTTTACTGAATTATAATTTGTCCTAAAACGCGTGGAGAATGAAATCCGAATCACGTGTTTTACTTTATTTGGCTTTGTGCCTGTGTTTCTCTACGTATTTGGCTGATTTAGATCTGATTTGAAAATAAGACACTTTAGAAGCCTCACGCAGAGGAAGCTGACTTAGAAGGATGGGTTGTTGCTACTCAGTCCAGTTCTTCCTTCCGACTCTCAAGCGTTATTCCACACTCTTCCAAGCTGCTGGGACAGAAAACCGGTCATTGGCTACTCTTCAAGGGAATAAAGACTCTCCCCCAACCCTGCAGTGTTTCCTAAAAGGAGTTATGAATACCTCCCAACACTACCCTTTGGTGGATTGATGTACTATTTCTCGTCTGGGTCAGGCCTGGTTAAAGCAGTAACAGACCCCCAGACACTAACTGGGGAATTAAGCTTCCACTAGAACATCCATTCTCTCTCAGATATCAACTCGTAGCAAATTATTTAGCAATTATGCCTCAAAACTTGAAGGTGTGAATGTCTTATTGATGATAACTAGATTTTGATTAGTTCCCTGGGATTATGCTGCTTCTGTGTTGATTTATCTGGACTTAAGCTATTTAAAGTCAAAGCATTTCATAAATTAGTTTGGTCTCTGCTTTTGTTCTAATTTAGAATATAATAGACATAGGCTATGATTGAAGAGTGAAGACATTTAATTTGAGATGATGCCCATTAATGTCTATCTTTTTTTTTTTTTTTTTCATTTTCTTTGATTTGAATACCAGAGGCAAATGCAAGCTAGGAAAAACAGAGAGTTTTTCTTTTAAAATAACATTCAGGGACACTTTTTCTCCCTCTTTTCCAAGTCTTTGAGAGTTTTCTGAATATTTTAAACACTTGTTTAAGTGAAACTTTACAAATTATAATATTTTAAATAAATCTAGACAATTTTAGTAACTTCTTTTTACTCCTTATCATGCAAGTGAATGAGAATCTACACTTCGGCATTAATGATCTGACTCTTTTAAAGGTGAACTTTAATTTTGCCTCAGGTTAACAAGATAATTATCTCAATTCAATTCTCCACTTCCCTTTAGGTCAGAATCTAAACTTCCATAGTCTATTTATCTATCAATTTCTATTTTCAGGTAATAGCTTCTGAGCATCTTTCATCTTTGCCAGCAAATTCAAAGCTTTTCTACCACTAGATTACAGATTCAAACTTGGGAACAGGCTATTTAAAAGCAAAGCAGCTTCACAGTGACAGCCTGATGCCTGTCTTATCTCTAAGGCCACATCGCTTTTTGTATTTTTAAAAACTCTTGGGCTGAGGAGCCTATAAAATCAAATCCCCTTAAGTGCCGCATCAGTGATTCCCAGGCCCAAAGGTTTAAATGCCAACCAAGTCAAAGGTGGTTATTTCAGCCACTTCAGATTTATTCTTTCTATTGATTTTTTCCTGACATATGATATTTAAAGTCATAGCATTTTATAAATTAGTTTGGTCCCTGCTTTTGTCCTAATTTAGAATGTAATAGACACAGGCTATGACAGAAAAGAGAAGACATATAATTTGAATAACACTAATGTCCATTCTTTCTTTTTTGTAAGCTTCTTATGTCTAATTTTAGGAAAAGATGATCGACGTTAAGGAACAATGAATTCCAACTATTATTTTTCAGCTATGCTGTTAACCACATGAAAGCTTGAGAATTCAGTATTTATTAGGGCGTTTTGGCTCTTATTTCATCCGTGAAACTCTCTCCTCTTAAAAGCTTAATGATTCCATGGTAGAGAAGTATTTCCCTCTGTTGAACACCTGAAATGATAAAAATAATTATTTTCTAGTTACCAGTAATGAGGGCCTACTATGTGCAGGCACTGAATGATTTGTATATATTATCTCTAAACATCCTAAACGCTTTGTCAGGATGGTGAAAATACTAAGACTTCACTTCGTTCCTCTCTCATGATTCTTACTCCACTTCAACGTAGTTGAATAGAGTATATGTTATTCTACTAGGTTATCTTTGCAGGCTTAATTAGTGTTATACTTTTCTTTATATTCCTTTCTCTAGTCTCTTCTTTATTTAAGTCAACAAGCATTTTTAATCATTGCTATGCATAGAACACTATATTAGGAAATGTGGGGACTACAACCTACGGAATCTGACAACTGATTCTAAATTAAATGGATTAAATGGGAACAAGATTGTTTTCTCTCTGACTACAACTCAGACAGAGAGATATGATGAGACAATGTATTAGATCCACCTTTATCATCCCTCATTAAATACTTGAATCTGAGGCATAATTCCATGAGGTTGATTTTGACCACAGGCAGGCAGGAGAGTTGACTGGCTGCATTTTTATCTTGGGAAATTATTTCCTAAAATTAGATCTCTACCTCACCTAACACACAAAAATAAACTTAAGATGGACTGAAGAGCCAAACTTAAGTATGAATATGAATGCTACACAGGAAAAAATATAGGAGAATATCTTTATAATCTTACTGTGGAAAAGGCTTTGTCAAGCACCACATAAAACATAAAAGGCACAAAGGGAAAAAAATGACACATTTACCATGTAAAACTTAGAACTTCCATATTATAAAGAATACTTTACATAATTTTAAAAGGTAAAACACCACGCCTGAATAAAATATTTCCAAAAAAATAAGAAATCAAAGGCTAATATCACTGATACATAAGGAATTCCCATTGATCATTGAGAAAAGAAACCCAAATTTTTAACTGGGCTAACCAAAATGAATGAACAATTCATGGATGCTAAGTATATGAAAATATTCTCAACTTCAGTAGCAATCAGTGAAATGCAAAGTAAAATAATAGCATTTCACTTTTAGCCTATCAGATTGGGAAAAAAAAAACCTAATCGGTAATTTCCCCTGACAAGTTGTGGACAAACAACAGAGCTACACACTCTTGGTGGGGGTATACACGAATGTAAAATTTTTGGAAGGTTATCTGGAAGTATGTAAAAAAAATTTCACTCCTAGATATTTGGAATAGACACTGCAGAAAAAAAGTGGTTTTAAATATTGCCTTTCAAGTGTCACTAAGATTTTCTCAAGGTTTGCCGTGTGCCCGAAAGAATGAGTAGAATACCCAGTCCTTGGGCAGAATCCCCATCCCTAGGCTTAAGGAGTCTAGAGCATCGTGGGGGAGAGAAGACGTTCAAATGTAATCAGTTGCTAACTTCTATGCATGCCACCCCCGAATGTTTCTGCATCCATAACCTGCCCACCATTCCCAGTGGTGCCTTAGGCTCTCGTTAACTATTCTGGAATTATATTCAGCATTCTTCCAGCAACTAGGTCCTTTGAGGTCAAGAGAGGGGAAAATATATAGCTAAACCATAATCCTTGCCATCAGAGTCCTCAGACGAAGAAAGACGTATGACTATAGCTTCACGACTCAATGGCACAAGGGCCCTAATAAAACATATCCATGCGAATTTATCTTACACCCCTGATTACGTGAAGTTTCTGGCAAGCCCATTTCTGAAAGTTCTGATTAAGTAATGCCAGTCTTCACAAACTTTAAAGAGATCCATGCTCCTCTTTGAAGAAAGCCCAAACTCTGTAGCCTGGCATGCAAGGCTGTCTATAATCTGAATTGAACCTAGATCTTTCTCTCTCACTATTCCCTTCATGTTCTCTAAACCTAGACAAAGTAAATTAAATATTTCCACTTCACGCTGCTGTGACTTTTCTCTTTATTCTTTCTGGTGTCATATCTCTCCCAGATTCCTAACTCTTCTCCTTACTCCTTTTCCTCGTTCTAGCCTTCCATCCCCTCCCCCCACACTACCCCACACACATACGCCATACAGTGACTAGACCTGTGCTAAGATGGTGGCCATCTTAAGTAACATTTAAAATTAAGTGAAGCTTAAAAATCCATTTTCTCAGTTGTTAAAGCCACCTTTCAAGGCTCAATAGTTACTTGTGGTTAGTAACCACTGCTTGGTGATAAGTACAGATTATAGAAAAGTTACTTCATCTAAGAAAGTTCAGTTGGACAGTGCTGATCTAAACTAATCTTTCTAGAATGAATTTCTGTTCATGCCATTCCCTTCAATTTTCTCAGTATAAAATCCATGCTACTTACCACATGATTCTAGTCCATTTTGCTCTGATCCATACTGAATCATCCCAGCCACATCTCAAACCATTTATAATCTCCCCATTTAATGCCCACCCAACCTGATTTGTTGTCTGCTCTCCCAAGGGGTTCTGCTCATTCTTTTGTTCTCCTTTGCCACATGTTGTCTCCAACTTCTGGAATACTCTCTGCTACTCTGATCATGTCATACACATATAACACAACTCCAAACCCTTCTGTAATTGCCCATTGATATCAAGACACACTAAAGTTCTTGAACTTTTCCTGTAAGACTTTGTATGATCTTTTCCCAGACTTTGTCTTCAGTCTCAACTTAAATAGTATTTCTTCACACTCCAATTGGGGTTCTTGCAGTTCCTTAAAAGCCTCCTGCTACCTACCTCTTGCCTTAGGGTCTTTTCACATGCTAATCCCCTTGGCTTGAACTCTAGTATCCCCATCTTTACTTAATTAACTCCATTCTTTCTTCAGATGTCAATTAATTTAGCCCATCACCAGAGAAGCTCTTATTAGATCAAATGTCCTCAGCAAGATCTCATAGCACCATATGTCTACCATAGAGCTGATCATAATTATAATGCTTGATTGGTGTGAATACTGGAGTACACTCTAGATTATAATTAATCCATGAGCTCCATAAGGGAAGTGGCTGTACCTTTGCTCACTGTTGTATTCTCAGCATCTAGTACAGTGCCTGGTGCATTGAAGGAGTTTAACAATTATTTGTTAAATGACTAAACACTTTAGCTCAGAAGGCCATGAAGAAAATCTTGGGTGAACTCTACACCATAATCATGTAAGACCAAGCAGAGATCAACATGGGCTTTTAAAATATTAAACTTTTACTTTAGAAATTATTGCTTGTGGAAATATTTTTACTGGATACCTTGCTGAATGTAATCCCCTGAGATGTGGCTATAAGGTCACAGTGAGCTGTTAGCAATCCTAACTGCTTGCCAAGAATTAAAAAGGGAAGGGAAATCAGCCACATCAGAGTGGCTGCATTATGCTTATTAAAGAATCGACTGGTGATTTGAGCTTCTCAGCCAGATCCAATTAGCGAAGGAGGAGAAAAAAGGGGCTTGGCTGCTGAAACAGAACCATCATAGGAAGTCTAAAATGTGTGTTTTCATTTCAAAACGTCACCATTTTTATCTCATCTGTTGTTTGTTTAAGTCCATGAGTTGAAGAAAAAGAACAAAATAGCAGTTGGGGAAAAAACAACGAAAAATGAAAAGTGTAACATAATTTTTTTTCAGGCTAAATTTATCTTTTAAAGACTCCCTCTGACTTCTCTACCAAGGAAAGGGAGCATAGAACTGTGGTGAGAACAGGAGCTGCTTCAAGTTAGAGAACCTAGAAGCAGAGCTGGAGTCCAGAATTCTTGCAAGGGTGACTTGTTGGGGTTTAGCTGTCAGAAAAGGGGAGTGAAGGAAGCAGAAAAAGGCCGTGGAAAAAAGCTAAGCATGGATTTGCTTCAGCCTAAGGAGAAGAGCTTCCAGGAGGTTCTGGAACAAAATGCACCACAGAGTCAGTCCCACCTTGAGGCAAGGGCAGCAGTTATTTGCACTCTGTAGGCTGAGGTGGGCTGATCTCCTAGTTAAGATGGCTCTATTTTGGCCAAATGTAATTCCAGAGAGGGGAGCAGTGGTAGGCTGTTGGCAGCCAACACTTGCAGCGCCTGAGGGATGGGTGCTTCAGCTCAGAAAAGGTGATGGGAAGAAGGGGACATTAAGAATGTCCACTGCAAGGACTGTGGTGTCAGATTGGCTGGGTTCAAAAATCCTAGTCCTGTCACTAACTGGTTGTGTGATTTGGGCAAGTTCCTTAATTCTCTGAGTCTCAATTTCCTTACTAGAATTCACTTCATAGGGTTATTGTGAACATAAAAGACAATACATATAATGTGCTTGGTATAATTCTTGACACATAGTAAAAGGTCCATTAACGTCAGTTACTATCACAAAGTAGCATAATCTATATAATGTAATTAATATCATTCTGTCGCATATAAACATAGAAGAAATGTAACTAAACATTCAAGAGAGAACTAAAGTTTGAAAGGGTCTTAGAATTTATCTATGTTAACCAAGTCTATCCTCTTAAAGATTAAGCAATTGAGGCTCATCAAAGAAGATGGGTGTTTTATCTAAGCTATCTAGTGGCAGATCCAAGACTCCTGCCTCCCAAACCAGTACTCTTTGTGGAGTAAAAAGCCTGTTCATTTTGAGCCAGTGGTTAGGATCATAGATATAAAGCAAAAAAGTGGAAAGTTGAGTAAATTATTGAATGTGGTTAATATAGAAAGCTTGTTTGGATAACTGAGGCCCCCAATCACAAAGAGAAAAATTTATTTTATCTGTTCTTAAACCTTATCTAATAGACACATTACATTTAGGAGGGTGGAAACTCATTTATCTGGAATACCAGGCTGTCTGACTCAACAACCATACTAGTTTTCCTCTTGGAGAATAGCTTTAGACAAAAAGAAGCTCAATATTCGCAGAGCCTGCAGAGATTAGTGGTTTTCTCTAGGTTCATGCAGTGAACCTGGGTATTTGCTACTCTCTCAGTTCTCTGTACTCTTTTACTAGAAAATCTTCTTTACTAGTGTAATAGCTTCTCTTCCTCACCCTCTGAAAGAGCCACCACAGATTCTTAGCTCCACGTGGCCTTTTGTAATGCAATTCATTATTTCGAGCCCATCATCAAATTCCAACAATGCAGCCAATAAATTCACCTTGGGATTTATATAAATAAAACAACTCTGGCTCAGAAGTCTGAAGTTGAAGATACAAGTGAATGTATTTGCCACTTTGATCCATCCAAAGGGAATGCAATTTCCCAGCTTAATTAAATCTAACTCCTACAAACATCTGACTAGATACTAAAACATGTTTTACATAAGTGCAGAGCAGTTTGCGGTAGCAGAAAATATACAGGATCCAGTCCCAGGATTCAAGTTCTACTGATGACATTAACAAGGTACAGAGACTTGGGTAAGCTGTTTAAATTCTCCCAGTAAAATAGAGATAATCATACCTATTGCTACGACTGTGCCATATGTGTTAATGGTAAGGAAAGTGTTTTATAACTTTCAGACACAATGTATAGAGGAGGTGGTACTTGTAGCTTCCTAAAGACAGTTGTTTTGCAAAAGAGCTTCTATGACAGTGGTAGGTAAGCTTCCTGTGGAGTGATATTTTTTTTTTAGCCTTTATTAAAAGGCTACCTGCAACCTTCAGGAATAATAGTAAAGCAGCCAGTCTTGTTCTTGTTTATACGAACACCAATGTATCCATGAAAACAATTAATACCATCATATTAATATAGTTCACAAATTTGTGTCACAAAAGTTATATATTCCCTTCTGTTCAACTTGGTCTCTGAAGTACAGACTAGTTACACATCACATGGCTTGTTAGTCAAAGGTAACACTACCTTTTTATGTGTGGTTACTCCTTGTGTAGCGTATTATTGTGACACCACTAAATCTCCTACTTTATCTCTTTGAGAAGTCTCATGCAGGAGAAATTTAAAAACATATATTCATATTTCACTCAGCTCTGATGGCTTTACGTAGCTGACTGGAGATATTTTCAACAGCTCAGAAGAGAGATACCAATAAGGAGCGCATTCCGTAGTGTAGTTATATCTGTTTCTGTCAAATGTGATAAGAAAGTTTGACTGGTTTTGTAGAGATATCAGTAGAAATCTGAGAAATTCTAAGAAAAAGAGCAGTCATTCACTTCCAGTCAGCTGTAAATAAGTACTAGCTGAGGAAGGACTTTATACTCCTTGGCATTAGAGATTATAATTAATTTGTCACAGTTGTAGTCCCAGGGCCACAAAGAAGGGGTCAATATGTTATATTTTGCCATTCTAGTATAGAGATGAGAAGACTCCACTTCACAGAGGAACTGAGTAGAAATCCTATTTGTGACCTGTGGAAAGGAGCAAGATTTCGCAATAGGAAAAGGCATGGTCCACAGGTCTGTCTCTGGAAAATGGAATCTTCAACCATGAGCAGCCACTTGTTGCACTTACTATGAAGCCAGCAGCCTGTTCTCCTGAAAAGTTGTTCGGCATCCACAAATTTGTAAAAACAGAAGAATATTCATTGTAAGAACTGAGTTCTTGTCCCAAGATGGCTAAGAACTAATTTTTGATATTAGTAAGCTATTTTAACTTACCACTGTGGGCTCAGTTTCTTTTCTCGTGAAACAGAGATGATAAAATCCACCCTAGAAACCTTGTTATTGCAACAATCAATACTTGTTATAATTTCCATCATTTTTGAGCCCCTCCTATGTGCCAAAGACTCTACTAGACACTCTATATGCCACTCAAAATTATGTTTTAGTATTATTAGACATATTTCACTGATTAGTATGGAAAGGTTCCAGAATTTGTGGTAATTTCTTTATAGCTACGAATATTAGAGTAGGCATCTAAGCCAAGTTTGATTCTAAATCCAAAGCTTTCTCATTAATTCCAGTAATCTAACATAGAAAAAGCTTAGAAAAGCAGTAGTTTAGAACTATTAGGGGCATTTCAATCATGAAATATGAGTTCAAATTATAATTAGAAGGATGCTGCCCTGTTGATTCCAAAATAAGCATTTTTTGGTTCTTTATAAATCTTTATTCTTTGTAAATTTAACTTTTACAAATAATTTTTATTCTTTAAAATTATAAACTTTTATAAATTTTTTTCTTCTTCTCAGCTCATATTTTATTTCATTCATTGTTTAATATTTCTTCCCAATTTTGAAAGCCATCAGAAATCAAAATATTCAAAAAGAAGAAAGAAGAGAGGATAAGAGATAGGAAAATAAAAGGAGATAAAAGAAGGAAAAAGAAAGAAGAAGAAGAAATTAGTTGGGAGTGCTCTTAAAGTAAGATGTCTAAAAATGTGTTTCATTGAGCGTTGATTCCATAACATACTAAAAATAATGGCTTCTGTCCTCAGGAACGTTTGATTTTGCTGCATAGGATGCTACTCCACTGAGGTTTACCACGCACGTTAGCACAGATTTGTCTCTGCACCACGGGAAAATGTCTACGTTTAACCTAAAATTTTCCAAATGTACATGATCGTAGAACTTGTTTTCTAGAGAATGCTTACTATAGCCTATAATATCAATATTCAGCAGGACTTGCTGTGGGACATACTCAGGGGCACCGTTCCTCCATCTTCCCTCATTTTTTTCCTGACCTATTAAACAGGATTTTCTACCTTTTTAGAAGAACTGGAAAGAAAAAAATTCCACTCTGACCTCTTCCCACTGTATTCATTTTGCATATCTGATTAGGGAAATTGGGACTCTTGGCCACATAGGTGTTTTCTTGCTGGATGCAGCTAACGATGTCTTACATCTGGTCTCCATTTGGTAAGCTCCCCTGAGTCCAGGCATGAACTAATTTTCAGAGGTTAATCTAATGCTTTCTCTCACGTAGTCTCTACTTTAGGTACTCAATTGGTGCCAGCCAGCCGTTCTAAGCAAGTACGATGGTCTTGCACACCAACCTCTCCTTTGAGTTGGTTAATACCAAAGATTAGATTTGGAAGAAAAATAGTAAGAATCCCAAATGTGACTACAAGCTTATCCTCCAAACCAATGCCATCAGCTATAAAGACGGTAGGTATTTGAACCCGATCTGGTGAATTTACGAATATATCTCACAAATGGTTCCAAAATCAAGAGAGAGAAAAATCAAAGAGAAAAATGTTATTAATAATTATAACTCAAAACCCAGAAACCTCTTCTAGAGAAATAAGCATGTTAGTAGAAACACTTTATTTTCTTGTTGTTTTCCCTCTTTCAATGGGCCTGGCATAACTTCGCGTTTGAAGGCAGACCTGATTAATCTAATCCGGGCACTGACATTTTCTTAAAGAAAAGACTCCGCAGAGGTTGAGAAACCTAATGTTATCAGAATACCAAGCTTTCTAAAATGGTTTTGAAAGCAGCTGGAAAAAGAACGTTCAAATTCAGGCAACTGCAGGCAGTGGTTGCAAAAGGTCAAATCACAAAATGTTCGCTAAGATGTCAAATCATTCCTGGGGATACTCTGCAAAATTATAGGCTTAAAAACTTGACCTCACTTGCTCTTTGCTCTATGCCCAAGCATTCAACTTTAAAGTTTTTGGTCTTTTTTCCCCTGCTGGAATTCTCTCACCCAGGAAGTTTTGCATTTTGCGATATTCAAGGTAATTTTTAAGATGTTTGTCAAAAATCATTACTAGTATAAAAAAAACTCTATAAATTACATCATACTACATAGAGTTGGTTCTCAAAAAGGTCAGCTTCTCTGAATAAGGAAACTTTATCTTTCAGTGGGAAAAGCACTGGACTCAAAGCCAGCAGATCCGGGTTCTAATTTCTGCCTGGCTAAGATCTTGTTCTGTGATCTTGAGTAAATCTCTTTCCCTTTCTGGTTCTCTTTTTGTCTTCTTTATAAAACTTAATTAATTCTACTAGATAATAAATCTTGTGGAAAAACTATGACTTTAGTATTTAAAAATTATTAGTAGTAATATTATTTAAATATGCATATTTGAAACATATGTCCAGATTTCACCAATGGGAGTTCTAAAAGTTATAAAAAATAAAGCAATGTGACATTTAACACAAAAATTAAAACTAGTTATTTCTTAGTTTGACATTCATTTGCTGTATAACCTTGAGCAAGTTATTTAACCACTCTGGTCTCAGTTCTCCCACATGGAAAAATGGGGATGATAGTTACCCTACATCATAGAGTTGTGATGAGGATTAGGTAGAAGGATTCCTGCAGACTATTTAGAACAGGGCCCGAGACATAGCAGGTGCTTAATAAGTGTTCCTGAATACTATTACCGTTATTTTTTTCCTTTTCCTAGTGTTTTCACGTAACTCAGAAGGTCTTATGACCTTGAGAATCTAGTTGTACATCAAAGCTGTTCATTTTGATTTGTATTTACAATAAATATCTTTTTATTTTTTTCTGCCTATCAGGAAGTCAAAAGCTGAGTCCCAATCCTTCCTCCTCTCGTTTTAATTCTAAAGATTCTATAGCTGTACACCTGACAGGACCTCTTCTCTTGCACTGTAATGCCCACTTTGGGTCAAAGACAAGAGAGCAGAACAATCCATCCTCTTCCTTCCCCTGACAAGGCTCCGTTACAAACATAAAACATGAGAAGGCCACAGTGCAGGAGTGATAAGAAGGCTCCCAACTGGGGAGCAGCAGGTCTTATACTCTATGTGTGATCCTCTGCAGACTCAAGAGTCTACCCCAGGGCTGGTGAGATGACAGCTGTCCTGCCTCTACTCCACGGCAGGCACAATGGCCTCCTTCTATTCTCCAAAAAGCCCTTGTTGTGACTTGATTGCGTAATAAAGGAAAAAATACGAAGACTTGGGAAAAAGCATGCAACCACATCCATTTTCAGATTATATTTGGATTCAGACCTCAAAACTGTCTTGGTTTTCAATTTAGATGTCAAAGAATGAATTCTAGCATCATTTTGTTTTCAACATGGAGTGTTCTGTCTCTTCCATTTTATAAAGGACAATCTAGATCAGGAGGTTGATGCCCAGTATTCTCTGTCCACAGGGAAGATGAGGATTGTGTTTTTGAGCAAAATGGGCCTGTGGGAGCAACTGCTCTGCAAGAAGGATCACATGAACCAAGGCATGTATGTATCTGCCTCAGATCTGCCTTCTGCTACTGCAGAGCTCATAGAGGAGATTATCAGAGACCCTCCAAATCCTTTTTTTTTTTTTGAGTTGGCACTTGTTTTATTTTCACAGATGGTATTCTGTGTCTAATCAGCATTGAGAACAATGGTGTAATGGTCTGCTCACCAAAACCGAAACTGTCTCTGGCCTTATCATACAGGAAGTTTTCAGTGCTTTCGTTGCTGAATTAAAATTTGGATTTGATCCTACGATGCCAGAGCTGAAAGGGAATTTAGAGATCAGGCCAGTTTCTTCATTTTTCAGGTAAGAAAGTGGAGCTCAGCAGAGTACAGAGGCTTGCCAAAGGTCACTGCTCACGCCGTAGAACCTGCCCCAGAAGCCAGCTCTCTCAATGTACCTGAGTGCTTTTTTATTTTCACTAATAGTGTCATTTAAATAACTAAACTGTGAGTTGTAATTCAACTATGGTTTTATGCATTAAGGATTTAATTAGATTTTCTCTCTCCGTTCCTAT
This sequence comes from Diceros bicornis minor, assembly GCF_020826845.1. Lineage (NCBI taxonomy): Eukaryota > Metazoa > Chordata > Mammalia > Perissodactyla > Rhinocerotidae > Diceros > Diceros bicornis. The sequence continues at coordinate 77,348,874 of NC_080740.1, read as the reverse complement.
GCTTGAGTTCCTATATAAACTTCAGGGTTAACCAATCCTTGTTGTGGAATAACAGCTTTTATGATTTGCAAAGAATGAGAAGGAAACAAAAATCTTTAATTTTAGAGAATTATGTTGTTTGCTAAGCACTATTGTTTTCTCAACATTGAGGCAACAATTTCTTGGGCAACTGATCAGGGGAGATTTCTCAAGGAGGATTTCATGTTGGCATTAATGCAATTGTAGCCTACTTGGAATGTGGTGCTAAAATAGCGAGCAAATTGAAGTCCTTTTCTTCCCTCTATAGCTTTCCCTGCAAAGGGAAAAATATCTCACTCTTTTCAAGCAGTTTCTATAGGATGGGCACTTTGTAGAATTTATTAACATTAATGTATATAGCTCCTTTGTTCCAACTGATTCTTAACAATGTGTTCGATTTGGTGGATGGAAGTAGTAATGGGAAGAATTTGTTTGAACTGGTTTGCTAGCTACAGGACATTATAGAATTGAAAATAGCTGCTTTAAGTTAAATAGTCATATCTTTAATCTTTTCAAGGGTAGGGAAGATACTCTTGGTGACATTTTAAGACTTACGTTCTGAAAAAGGGGAAGATCCTTCTCTTTTTTTGTTTGCTATGTGTCAGCTTTGGTGGACAATCTGTAATCTACCCCAGTGTCAAATTCACCACACTTACGTATAGCTCATCTTTTGTAGAGAAGCAAAGAAAATTCTAGTGACATAAACATTCTCCTCAAACCCTCATTGCTCTCCTATATAGTTTGGCCATTGCTCTTATTAAGGAAAGACACTGGTAAATAAAGATTAGAATACAAATAGACTCCCTTTGTTCCTAGTTCTAAAATCATTTTTTTAAAACACTATCACTTTACAGTAAGTAAAAGATATATTATTAGGAAAAGAGAAAGCATATAGCTTAGACTATTTAGAATTAGAAGGAAACCCAAAGATCACCTAATCCAATGTAACTGAAACTCAGAGAATTAAAATTGTATACCCAGGGTCGCACAATTAGTTAATATCAGATCTAAAATATAGAATTCCAGTAGCTTGGTTCTTACTTTAAAATTTTCTCATAGTGACTTGCTATTAAAAGCATTTCACAGATTTTTTGGTGCATGCCATTGAAATAACAACACAATAACCATAACCATAGAAATATGCAATTTTATTTATTTATTTTTTTAAAGATGTTATTTATTTATTTTTTCCCCCCAAAGCCCCAGTAGATAGTTGTACGTCATAGCTGCACATCCTTCTAGTTGCTGTATGTGGGACACGGCCTCAGCATGGCCGGAGAAGCGGTGCGTCGGTGCGCGCCCAGATCCGAACCCGGGCCGCCAGCAGTGGAGCACGCACACTTAACCACTAAGCCACGGGGCTGGTCCTAGAAATATACAATTTTAGATATCAAGTTGTTCAGTTCTTTCTTCTTAGAAATGAGAAAACTGAGGCTTTAAGAGAGGCCTCTCACTCCCCAACCTTCTCCCTAGAGAACTGGAAGCAATCAGTGTCCTCTGTCATAGGTTACCATGTGTGGTGAGACAGAAGAAGAAGGATAGAAGAGACAGAGAAGCTTGGCATTGGGGAAAATTGATTATCTATGTGCTGAAGAGCTGAGCTCGGAGCAACAGCATTTTGCAAATGCTGATGTTTCCTTCCTACATGTCATGAGAAGGGAAGCCGGGCAGATTCTAGCATTGTTCCTTGAAGAGCTATGGTATGCTACTATGTAAAACAAACCCAGACAGGGAAGGGATGCCAACAAACAGTCTCCCCACACTTAGTCAGCTGTCCTCCAGGGAGAGACTGACACTGTCTCTCCACCTCCAGGAGTAAAAGAATGCCACTTGTTGAATGTAGGTTGAATGACCTAGATGAAAATCTGAGCTGAAATCAATACACCTGCTCACTGTATTTCAGCCAGGGAAGAGAACTTGGGCTAGCTAAGCAGAAGAGAGACTTGGCTTGGCATTTAGCCTCATTCCCTAATCCCCAGGAAAGGAAGGGCATTTAGGAAATTGGACCAGCAGTTAACCCCTTTTCTGGTTAATTCTAAGGATCTAAGCAAAGGCATGATAAAGGCTGAATTTATATCTCATGTTTTCCATTTTTCTGGTCTTTTCCTCTTGATCCTGTGTGATCAAAGATCTCATTTCCACCCCCTGGTTAACTTCACACAAGTCCTCTGCCTGACCTGCCTGTCCTGAGCAACACTCTGTGCTCTGCTCATGTTTATACAATGGAAACAGTGCGGGCTTTGAAATCAAATCTGGATCTGCACCCTGACGCTAGTTCTTACTGGGTATATAACTTTAGCTAAGTTACTTAACTCCTTGGAACATTTTTCTTCATATCTACATTCAACTCTCTCCTATATCACATCTTCTCTGTTCTGGCTAATCTGGCAGAAAGAAGACATCATAGACTAGTGTCTAACAATTGCTTTTTCTAGCAGCATTGCATTTTATAGGGGATCCCTATAGACACACTGCTTTAACTCAGTGGACAAGATTTTTTTGCGTGTGTGAGGAAGATTAGCCCTGAGCTAACATCTGTTGCCAATCCTCCTCTTTGTGCTGAGGAAGATTAGCCCTGGGCTAACATCTATGCCCATCTTCCTCTACTTTACATGTGGGACGCCTGCCACAGCATGGCTTGATGAGCGTTGCATAGGTCCATGCCCGGGATCCAAACCTGTGAACCCTGGGCTGCCGAAGCAGAGCACGTGAACTTAACCACTACACCACCAGGCCAGCCCCCAGTGGACAAGATTTTTAATACTGGGATTTCTGGTATCATGGTACATATCAGTCTAGAATCATATCCAGAGCCACTAAAACCACACAAAGAGAAGACTGACCGCTTAATCCACCATTAAGGTTAAACCTCAATATTGCTCATGTCCGGAAATTGAGCTTCCTATGATGGTTGCGTTACACGATAAATAAGGATATTCACAATCCTATAATCTTTCAAAACTCTTAGCTTTAGTCATAAACCCTAAAGCAGATAACACAGGTGATTAGATAGAGACTAATCATCCTCAGATGAACCTGGAGTAATCTTAACTTTTTTTTTTCAAGCATAGTTTTAATTTTGTAGGAAAATCCATTTACCCTGAGTATCTAAAGTACAGGCAAGAGATGATTTTCGTGCCCAAAGAAATGACATTCATATTCAAAACACATAGGTTTGTCAGTGTCTGGAGATTTGATAACTTTGCTAAAAACAATCCTTAACATGAATCAAGGAACTTCAGGCTATCCTGGTCTCTTAATCCCCATTACTTATGTGTCTGTACCTAAGATTTTTTTCTCTCTTCTCATTCCTTAAGAGTGTCACTATTGAATTCTAATGATGGTAGGTTTGCAGAGGTAATGATGCCTGGGAATTAGCTCTTGAATTTTGGAATTGTGCATTTAAAAAAGTTAAGGAAGATTAATTACTACTGGGATTTAAATTGATTTATAGCAAGCAACGTTTATTGATCACCTGCTATAAGCCACTCCCAGTGGTAGGAACTGAAGATAGAAGGGCAAACAAGAAAGTCCCAGCTCGCAAAGTGCCCTTCGTGTACAATGAGACACTTCAGGTAAACAGGCAACTCATAGCACTGTTATAAGTGCCATGAAAGAGGAAAATAAAGGAAGAGGGGTGCATCTCAGAGGTTGCTTCATCTCAACTGAATAATGAGGGACAAATAGGGGTTGTCAAGTGAAGAATGCAAGAAGAATATTCTATGCAGAAAAAACAGCAAGTGCAAATTCCCTGAGGCATGTGAGAGCCTGACATATTTGGGAAACTACAAATAGTTCTCGTGGCTATAATGTAGAGTGTTAGGGTTGGATGAGGGAGAATGTAGAGAAGGGAAGCTTGGAGAAGTAGGTATTGAGATTAATAGATGTCATGCACAGGAATTTGGAATTAGTCCTGAGAGCAGTGTGAAGAATTCTCTGGGCCTGCTACTACCATTACCAGGGGTGAACTAACATGCTAGGATAACAACTGCCTTCCTTTGAAGTTTCAACTCTACTTAAAGGTGTCAGGTGGAGTTTCACACTTGGTATAATCTCATCCACCCATAACAGAAGTCAAGAGTGCATCTACATATTAGTCTAAGACAATGACTTTCCTAGGCCTTTCCAATCATCGGAGATCAACTGGAGTGGGGGTCTGGATCACACACTGGGAAAAACATCTGCTACTTCAGAATGCGTTTCTTCATCTCATAGGGGTGAAGATGGAGCCACAGATACCTTCTGCCCAGCCATACCCTCAACAGTCATACCAACACTAGCTGCCTTGATTCTACCGCGTCTAATCTTAATGTGCCTAGATCATTTCTCCCTAATTACTGAAGATTTTAACTCCTGGCTCACTATCACAATCTCTGGCACTCCTTATATAGATTCTCAGAGTTTCAAAGATCACTGTATGATCTTTACAAGACTGTCCTGTGAGTTCCTTGAATTCCTCTAGTTTGATGAGGCAGTGATGTTGACCTCAACACTATTTCACTTGCATGGCATACCCAAAATTTTTTTTTAATTAATAACTGAAACTTTCTCATAATCTCTATTTTGTGAATCTTACTGTGTGACCAAATATCTCTTATTTGTTTCTAGTTAACTCTCTCTGGTACTCTGGTCTCCAAAATCTTTTCACCTAACAGGGACCTTCAATCCATTGTTTCTTTAACCTTTTTACTCTCCCTCACCCCCTCAGTGTCCTCTCCGTACTCTGTATAAATTCTCTGGTTGATTATTGCAACCACTCTCTCGCACTCTCTCAACTCTATTGCCATTCATCATATTCATCTGACAAAACGACCACTTTGGTTAAACCCAAATAACCTTGTGCTTGATGCCTACTACCAGCCAAACTGACCTTCTTGCTGCTCCTTAGACAATCCAGGCATCCTCTTGTCTTAGTAACTTTGCAGTGATTAACAGGTAGTGTCTAGAAATCTGGGAATTCAACTCTCCAAAATGGCGTACACGACCCCAACAAACCTCATATATCAGGCTTTAAAGTGTAGCTGCTACCTACATTTGCACTGAGGTCTCTTCAGTGCCCAAGTCACCCACAATCTGGGTGGGAAATGGCTTGGTCACTAGAATCTAGATGCCCATTGATTATTTTATGCCTTCATAACAAAATTTTAAATGATTTGTAAAAACAGACACTAATGACAGAAAGGACAGATGAAGAGACAGCAAGATAACATTGAATATCCAGAATACTGAAAAAGGACTCCACCACCAAATATAGTTGGCAGAAAGATTCAGCTGGAGGCAAAATAAATATAAATTCTAGGAATTAAGGGGAGGGAAAATAAAAAAAACTCAAGTAATAGATTCCTCTAGTTGTTTCTCTACCAGAAAAAGAAAGTCTCTGTCATCTCAGGGGACAGCATATTTATCTCAAGGTGTTATCTTTTCATATTTAATTATTTGAACTATTGAACACATATGAGGTACAGTTGAAAAGATAGCATGAAACAAACTGAAGAGCCTTGTCCACCATGCAGTGTTTCATATGCTTAGAAATATACACACAAGTCCCTCCATTCCAAAAGGAACAGAGAACAGTGTATCTTATTTATTTCAAGACACAGCTAAGAAATACCCTTTTTAGGTGGCTTATGAGATCCCTTGAGCCATTTTCTAGAGTATTTCAGTTCTATTTAATTGTTACCGGGAATATTTAAGAGGAGCTAAGAATGAAGGACTGGATCTCCAGCATTGTGTACCAGGTAGAAAATTAAGAAAAATTGTCAATTTTTGTGATTTTAGGTATAGATTTTCCAGTGTGGCTGAGGTGGAGGGATGCTTCATCTCCACTCCTGATGTTTCCTTCCCCGTGAAGGAGCTCCATAGAGCAACACTACTAGCCTCTCTATATCCTTTCAGTCCATCCCAGGGAAGGTTGAGTTGCTTAGATGAGTAATGAGCTTTAGAAGGAGAAACTGGACACTCATTGTGCAGTTCCTTCCTATTCCTTCTTCTTCTTGGGAGTGAAAGCCCTAAAGGGCATACCTGTTCTACTTTGCTATTCCAGGCATGGGTAATCTTAGTTTTTCTAGACGGGTAATTCTATTTCTGTGGTTTAATATCATACAGTTCACTCTCTCACAGATGTGTATGAAACTTTTCAATATCAGCTTTGCCAGGAATAAAGAGGATGCTTTGGTCACTTTCTACTTACTAATTTGTTTAATTTTCCAATTGTTTTTGAACACAAGAGACAAAAATATGGTATTATTAATTATTGGTCTCCTTAAACACTCAACATTTACAATAACTTGAATAATCTTGGTCCAGCCTACATCTGAACTTTTATTTATGCTATTATCATTGCCTAAATGCCTCTCCTCTCTACCCAGCCTATCAAAATCTCACTTCAAGACCCATCTCAAGCACTCTGTCTTCCAGGGAGCCTTCTCTGGTTTATCAGGCCTCTCTGTGCTTTCCTGGGCGTTGCTTCAACACCAGTTAGTCCTAATCCTGACTTGCCTCTTAACTGCTATATTTTGCTCTTGTGAAGTTAAGAGGTTCACTTTTCTTCCGGAGTTTGTGATGACCATAGTTTAAAGATATTGCTCATACAATGGGAATTATTTTAAATGTTGCACACACAAATAAAAGTATTAACACAAAGATTATGAGTACATTCTTAGGAGTCAGGCCTCTTTTTAAGTCTTGGCTTTGCCACATACTAAGTGACCCCAGGCAGGTTTCTTAACTTCTCTAAGTCTCAGTTTCTCTTCTTTAGAATAATAATTCAATTCCTCCTAATTATGGTAATGATCAAATGAGTAATTCATAAAACAACTCAACTCCTAAAGCTTAGTAAATATCCAAGAAGTGATCGTTTCTATTTGTTTTTATAAAAATGCATAGTACACACATAAACACAGACACATGCATGCATATATTTGTTCCTTTTCATTTTTCATATAACTCCAAGGACAGATTGAGTTTAACTGGATTTTTTGTATTTGTTTTGAAAACGCATAATTATTTTTTATTGGTTAATGCCCCATCAAATTCCACAGGAAAATCTGGTTATATATAAATGAGTATTCTATGAAAATCCCACAATCATACAAAGTAATTAAAGAATAGATAAAGGAAAGTTTCATCTACACATAGAAAATCTTTAAAGATCTCAATAAAGATGACTATCTCCCATCCATTAATAATTACAAAGAAACACGCCCTTGACTTTCAATACGTGTTTAAAGCAAGAGGGAGCAGAAGTTATAAAGAAAGCAATATCAGAAAGATACTTTCAAACTTTGTATCTATGGCCCATCTTTTCCCAAAGACAAGTGCTTAAGTCTCTGTAGAATACCCAAACATTTACTTAGTCATCTTTGAACTAAAAAGACTAAGCACTTTGTTTTCAAATATGTAATGATTATCATGCTCAATATGTTCTAAGGTGTTTTAATATTGGTACTTTCTTGATTGTGCCAGAATCTACTTGCCTGACAGGTATTGCAAGACAGCATTGATTTTAAGATATGTATTGATTTTAGAGATATTAAAATATAGAATAAATGTGCACTTTAAAATCATTGAAATAATGTAATTTTTTCAGAAATATTTATTGAGAATGTGTGTCAGATTCTATGCCAGGGCAGAAAACAGAAACTGAGACAGACAGTTTTCCTGACTTAAAAAATGTGAAGAAAAATTATATGGGAAATTTATGAAACATAAAGATAGGGTTTAAAAGAGTCAAAGCTTTAGAACACATTTTTATTCAAAGCTAGTTTTGACTTAACTGCAATTGAGGAAATAAATCAACAATAAATTTTAAGGGATGTTAATAATGATAAGAGTAAGAAAAAATAATCTTACAGACTTCCACTTCAAGCTGTAAAGGAGAAGCTTATATCACATCAAACCTCCTGACGAGATAAAGCTATAAAAGCTGGATAAAAAATTTTTAAAAAGAAAAGCACATTGTTTGAAGACATCAGGGAACAAAGGAGGCATCAGGACCTCTTTCTAAATGCCAAAGAGAAGAAAACTGCCATCACCTTGACGCATTTGTTGATTCAGCAATTTCATGGTGAAATGACAACACAAAATGGAGTTCCAGGACAGACCTGGAAGAAGGCATCTGGAAAACAGCCTATGCTTTCAGGTGAGTTTCTAATTATTGTTTCTAGTCTATAGAAATAGAAATGATTTTTCTATTGATATTTGATTTAGTGACATTGTTAAGTTTTGATTCCAGCGGAGAATCTTTCAATATTTTACCACTACGTGTAATGTTGGCTGTAGGTTTTTATTTTAGATACTCTTTATTATGTGAAGGAAATTCCCTTCTATTCCTAGTTTGCTAGTAATTTTTATCATTAGTGGGAAGTAAGTTTTCCAAATGAATTTTCTGCATCCACAGAGATGATTGCAGGCTTTTTCCTCTTTATTCTATGATTGTGATGAAGTTGACATATATTGATTTTCCTATATTAAGCCAGCCCTGCACCCCCAGAATTAAATTCCACTTCGTCATGAACTAACATCCTTTTTATATGACACTGGAGTAGAATTTATCAACACCGTAATTACAATTTTATCCCTAAGTTCATGAGCGAGACTGGCTTGCAATTTCTTTTTATCTTTTTCTTTTTTTTGCTCTTCTGTTCTTTATATTCTTCTCCTTTTTTTTTTTTTTTTTTTTTGGTGAGGAAGATCAGCCCTGAGCTAACATCCATGCTAATCCTCCTCTTTTTTTGCTGAGGAAGACCGGCTCTGAGCTAACATCTATTGCCAATCCTCCTCCTTTTTTTCCCTTTTTCTCCTCAAAGCCCCAGTAGATAGTTATATATCGTAGTTGCACATCCTGCTAGATGCTGTGTGTGGGCCACAGCCTTGGCACGGCCAGAGAAGCGGTGCATCGGTGTGCGCCCTGGATGCTAACCCAGGCCGCCAGTAGCGGAGCGCCCGCGCTTAACCGCTAAGCCACGGGGCTGGCCCAGTTCTTTATATTCTTGTTTGTGTTCTTCTTGTCCTTCCTCTCGTTGTCCTCCTCTTCCCTCTCCTCCCTCCTCCTTCTTCTTCTCTTTGTCTTATAATGTCTTTGCCTATTATGATGTCTAATGAAAAATGTGCAGGACCTGTACACACATGCACGCATGTGCACACAAAGACACACACAAACTAGAAACCATGATTAAGAAAAAATTAAAGAAGATCTAAACAAAAGGAGGTATATACCTTGTTCATGGAAGGCTAAATATTGTAAAGATGTCAGTTGTCCATAAATTGATTTATAGATTCAATCCAGTGTCAATCATAATTTCAGGTATTTTTTAAATTGATAAAATTATTTTGAAATTTATATAAAAATGCAAAGAGTCAATAATAATCAAGAGAAAGAATAAAGCTGAGAAATTATATGACTAGATATAAAGATATTTATAAACTAGAGTAATTCAAACAATGTGACACTGGCATGAAGAAAATCAGACTAGATTTAGTCTTAGAAACATACATGGTCTCTTGATTTATTACAAAGTTGCCACTGAAACACACTGTGGAAAGGACAGTCTTTTCAAAAAATGCTGAAAGATCAATTGAATATTCATTTGGTAAAATTTGTTTCTTGATCACTACTTTACACTTACACAAAAACAATTCCAGATGGACCATGGACGTAAATGTCAAAGGTCTAAAAATAAAGCTTCTAGCATATAATGTAGGAAAAACTTTTCATGACATTGGGGTAGGCAGGGATTTCTTAAACAAGACACAAAAAGTACTAATGATAAAAAAAAAAAAAAAGGACCATATTTCTTTAAAGTTAAAAACTTCTGTTCATTATAGGCATCACTAAGAAATGAAATAGTAAGTCAGAGAATGGGAGAACATATACCTATCTATCTATCAAAAGACTGGTATCCAGAATATGTAAAGAATTCCTACAAGCCAATAAGAAAAACAAAGGCAAAAAAAGATGGACAAAGTCTTGAGAAGACACTCCACAAGGAGGAATAAGCAAATGACCAATAAGCATATGAAAAGTTGCTCGATTTTAGTAGTCATCAGGGAAATGTAGATTAAACCTACCATGAGATACCACCATTCATCCATCAGAAAGGTTAAAAATTAAAAAACAAAATTTAAAAAGACACTGGAAATCCCAAGTGTTGGCTAGGATGTAAAGTATCTGAAGCTTGTAGCAGGAGCGTAAATTGATAAAATCACTTTGGGAAACCAGCAGTTTCTACAAAAGCTGAATATCACATACTTTATGATCCAAAAATTTCACTCATGGGTATATATCCAAGAATAGTGCATAAATGGACCAAAAGACATGTGCATGAATGTTTATAGCAACTTTATTTATAGTAGTCAAAGACTAAAACAACCAAAATGTTCACCATGCACAGAATAAGTAAGTTGTGGTGTATTCATGAAATTGCATATTATATATCAATGAAAAGAAATGAACTATTGTTACAACAACATGAATGAATGTACCATTTCTAAGATATCAGATTGAAAAGGGTACATACTGTATAATCTCGTTCATGTAAATTTCAAAACCTCATAAAACTTAGCTAAGAAAATAAAAACAAAATAATGAGGAGGGTAGTGGTAGGTGGGTATTGACTAAGAAGGGAGAGTTCTGTGTTGTTAGTAATATTCTACATTTTTATCTGGGTGGGGGCATCACGGGTGTGTTTGTTTTGTAAAAAAATAACTGATGTGAAAATATATTGTTTTTGCACTCTATGTATGTTATTCTTCAATAAAAATGTTAACTAAAGAAAAGCAAAATATTGCTGCAGCTGGAAAAGCCATATTAAGCAAAGTGTTAGCCTGAAGATTGTGTCTGGAAAGATCTATTTAATTATCGTTTGGCTTCTCTGCTTTATGTTCCAAGAGGTCATAAAATGGCATGTGATTAACCGAGGTCATTTCCACTTCATGGAATTTCATAGATCTCATAATAAGTTGTCACTATTTTTTTCTCAGTTTCATTGGTGGTGCCTATAATGCCACTAATGGAAATGAGGCTTAAAGTATATGATCATGAGTTGTGGATGGAGAAGCAAAGAATAAACTCATAAAATATTGTAAAAGTCTCTACATTTATGGAAAAAGTTTCATCAAGTGATATGATCCCTATAGTGAATAGAACACTGGATGTAAAAATATGCAAGACAGGTTGTTTCTAATCCTACTCTGCCGCTATTTGGCCCAGTGTTTTGGAAGTGCTGCCTCGATTCATTAGGCCTCAACTTCCCCATCTCTATGGAATAGATTGGGCTTGAAGCCTAAGAAGACACAAATGAGCAACTTCTGGAATTGGACTCTGGAATTTTTTGAAGGATTCCCATTTTGTATACTTCTTAGCTTATACTCATCTATATTTTGCTATTCAGGTTGTTGATCCCAACAGAGCTTACAAATAACCAGTTGGATAAACAGTTTTACACCTTTGGCCCATATTCACTCTCATTTTTCCATTCATGTTGTCACTGACACCTACACAGGTTATTCATAAATAGTTCAACAGTTTTATTTTCTTGGGCTGGTAACTTTCACTTGAGCTGTGTATGAGGATGCTCATAAGTGCATCTCAATATCCTATCTGCAGATATTTTCCTAAGGCAACAATCCAATTCTCGAATGGGTTGGAGATAGTCTTCTGTTAAATAAAATACAGAATGCCAAACACTGTATTTTCCCCTCTATATTATTCATTTAATCCAAATAAACTATGAAGTGTATATTATTTTCTCCATTTTATTGATGAAAAAATGTCTGTTTAAAGTAGATAACATAAATGACTCACAAACTGGTCATTTGTGGGTTTGGTATTTAAACCTCAATATTCGCAACTACTGAGCCATGTTTTTCCCACACTTGTTTCAAGAACCACGGCCAGCTGGAAGTTAATGACTCTAAGATAACAAATCATTGTCTATGTAGATACTGCCCTTTGACACATGTGAAGCTCTATAGTATTAATTGACCGTAAAGACCCCTATATCACCACACACTCTTAATAACTTTGGTCAGATGTTGTAGTAAAAAAGAAACCACATCATTTGTTACATTCCTGCCATTTCTAAAAAGAGAACAAGAGTTCCTTTACTATTGCTCTTGCCCTTGTTCTCTCTGGACTAATTATCTGAAGAAGGTTAATGCACTCTCCTTTTCCAGGAGCTGTTCCAAGACCTCTACTTAGAAAGCCCAAGTGGCAACTGTCGGCAATAAGAAAGGTACAGCTATGTAAGCCAGGGAATTAAAAAGCATATCAAATACAATAGAAGGGACTTCAAATGATACCCCTGGAAAAGGAATACAGAATGCATTATACAATGTAACATGGGAGGCAATTTGTTGGGTTGAGACTGAATCACTTATGCAAGAGGAAATAAAAAGGCCAGCTTATCCTTAGCATCTGAGGCAGCACTTCTCAAACTTTATTATGCCTAAGAATCACCTTGGATCCTGTTTACAATGCTGATTCTAAGTCCATACCTCTGGAGACTCTAATTCTGCAAATATGGGATGGGGTCTCGAAATCTACATTTTGAATCAGTATCAGGAGTGATGTTGGAGTAGTCATACTGTATCGTGAGAAATCATGCTATAAAAAAATCAAACAGGTAAGAGACCAATTAACAAAAGTTTGGAATGAAGCAACAGCTGAGTGATTCCAATTCTACCTCTTTTTGTTTCAAAGCCCTTTCATCGCTGTAAAGGGGAAAAGAATTAATTGTCTCTATAAGTGATTTTAATGACTGACGTGACTAGATAACGATCATTTGGATCAATTGCAGAGATTTAAGTCAAAATCCTTTATCCCACACCTCTTGGGGATAAATGTGTGTTTGAAGCCATTTTTTTAAAAGGTTTTACAATAGTAAGACTATGCATGTGACACAGGTTATGGGCCAATTGAGAAAAGTGTGGGACAGTAGCCATAATCAAATATGTTAATGTTTCTGCAGAAAATGTATGAATATTCATACTAAATGGGATAAAGTCTGAAACGAGCTTGCTGTCTTTTCAGGTCAGTTCTTTCTGCCAAATGAGTTGCCATCAAGTCATGTTATTTTTGTGACAACGAAATACAAACTTTAATTTTCAAATTAATACTGCGAGGAGATTGAATACTATGGATAAGACACTATGGACTTTTAAGAGCTATAGTTTATCGAATACTTAATATTTGCCTGGCACTGTATTCAGTGTTTTACACATAAATTTCTTGTTGTTGTTGTTTTCACAATATTCCTATGAAAAATGTCTTACTGCTCTCATTTTAAAGGTGAGGAAACTGAGGCCCAGAGGATTAAAGCGATTTGCCTGGAACACAGGCTAGGGAGTGGCAGAGCCAGGATAAGAACATGGCGGACCTGAATCTAATAATATTCTTTATACCATGCTATACTGTCTTGCTCAGAAATCCTCTCTTTCATAACTAAATTAAGAAAGAAAAATGTGCTTCAGTGGCAATATAAATACAGCTTTAAAATATCTTTTCATTAATTCCTAAAATGTTTTACTAAGTGTCTGGCATGCATTCGTATAGTTCTTAGTACGGTTCACAAATATTCCCATTCTCCTTTCTGGACCATGGTAGAAAACCACTGATTCACCCCATTTGAAGTTAGGCATGGCTGTGCACTTGCTACTGAAGCGTATCCTGATTGATACAGCACTCATAATCTGCTATCACCCAGCTTTATTGCTTTGCATCTATATTAACGGTTTCACTTTCCATTCCTAATCTATAAAATGACCAAAATAAATTAATAATTTTGTGTAATAATTTTGCCATTGACAATACCACTGTTTCCTACCTTGCGGCATTTCCACCAACAACACATTGTTAAAAGAACAACAACAATAAAGGAACAATAACAAGAAAATACGTTCTGTTTAAGATCTGATACCAAAGATTGCTCTGAACCTCTAGAATTAATATTTAATGAGAAGTGGTAAATTTTATGTTAGCACATTTTTAAACTGATTTTTCTTCTTATTTATTACTGAGATTTCATTCTAATATTCTCTGAGTTTAAGAAAATAACACCATTGTAATGGATGGTTACTGGTCATTTACTCAGTATCTCCTCCCTCTCTTCTTCTTTGACCAGAGTACCCTAATTTCCCCTTGAAAATTTACCCTTCTCCTTTCTTAGCCATTGGATTTTGGTGGTACCCATCTCACTCCAGATCCTAGGGTGGGGATTAATGTGAGGATCCTACCTCCATGGCTAGATCAATTGGTTCAGGGATGTGAACCTGACCAAATTCAAGGCCAGTAGAAGAGTAATACCAGGAATTCCCTCTCTTTGATGGTGCGGTGGGAAGATACGAGGTCTGGTCTCACTGCAGCCATTTTATGACCACAGAGTGAGAAGTTGGATCTCCATGGTGGCACTGTGTGGAGTCTGAGGGTAAAGCCAGCACCGTGGATAGACGACGGAAGACAGGGAAAGAAACCAGATCTTTGGTAAATGTATTTTGAGCTACTGAATCTGATACTTGTGACTTAAGTGATCCTGTCTGACACATATTTTGATTCAAAAAGTAAATTTTACTTAGACTGCATTGAGACAAAGGGAACATAAGTATCTTTAAACAACTTGGAAAATGTGGACCATTCTTTCTTGAGTAGGAACCAGTGACCAACTAGGCTTTAGACATTCCCCAAGTATGCACTGAGCTTCCACCATAAATCCACTCAAAATCATGCCACATAGGGGGTCATATAATACATCTGTGTTTTCGGTGAATTTACAATCCATTTGGAGAGGCAAGAAACATATGTGCAATTATTAAAGAAACACAGAGTGCTTAGCTGCATGGTGGTGAAGTGTAAGTACAATAAAAATATTGCAGATAGCGACATGTGCAGCAATAGTCAGGGAAAACGTCATGCACACAGTGTCACTAGATCTTCAGTTTGAAGGTTGTATGTGATTTGACCATAGAGAAAGGGGCTGAATATTTCAAGGAGAGGAAATAGAATTGTAGTGGGATGATAGTGGAGAAACTGTAAATACCCTATCATCCACTCTGTCAGCTATCAGGCAAGCCCATTTCCCACAGTGTATCCCTTTGCAGCTCATGATAATCCTGTAATGTAGACAATATTAACTCCATCTTATAGAAGAGCTGTCCCATTAGTTTAGTTTTGGTTTGGTTTGATTTGGTTCTTACAGGTACCACATTGCAGCACAGGTCTAACTTTTATGGTTTTAGGATACAGGATCTGTGAATTGCACTTAAATATTCAACTTCCTTCTTAATTTCACCCAATGCAACTTTCTTTTAACTCTGAATAATTCAAAATTACTTCAAAATATATAAGTACGTATTTGTCAGATTTTGAAATAAGCATATATATCACTTTGTGTGTGTGTGTGTGTGTGTGTACCTTATAAAGTCAACAAAATATTTCAAGCTCTAGGCTAGTGGAATAAGGAAAAATATATATTAAACTCATCTCATTCAATTCCACAAATCCTATTATGCTTCTTTACATAATTTAAAGTTAAGAACTTTTTTAAACCTGTGTTACTTTTGCATTCAGTAAGACTAAGACAAAGTTAGTGAGAACGTTAATTTATGTGTGCAAGCATGCATCGCTTCTACATGACCCTTTCATTCTTAGCTCTTCCACATTTTACAAACAGAAATTCAAATGCCAAACAAAAATCTTTCAGCAAGACACGAGTTAATTTTCCTGATGTCATGCTCAGTCTTGTTGAAGGCCAACAATCGTGAGAAGCATAAGGCCGGAACTTTTCATCATTATCTGATATATGCTTACAAATCTTAAATTACATTAAGCCATAATCCCCTGCTCACAAGAGGACACATTGATATTTTTTCTGTTCTGTCCGCATCTCTATTAAACTGAATTTCTCCCTATTCTCAAGATTCTGTTCATATGCTTCTATCTCCATGATTCTTTCTTCTCTCTGTCTTCCTTCAATTCTACAACAGGTATTTATAGAGCATCTACTATGTCCTGTGCTAGCTGCTAAGGACATGACAATCAAGTTGGATTCTATCTGTATTCAGTCTTATAAAGCCCTCTCATCAAATGCAATGAGCTCGTGGTAGGTCAGTTAATTAGAAGTGATCTTTTATCAGGTATTAATAAATATGATTCATACAATGTTTCAAAATGCATTTTAACAGAAAAACATACCAAAAAAACAAAAACCTTAAAAAAAACTGCCCAAGGCTCTTTTTCTTTGAACAAGAGTTTGCCAGTTGGTTATCAAAGGGTCACCTTTCATACATAAATCAAATATAATTTCATCCACTTCACAAATATCAAGTGTAAAATTTGTTTTAATATTTATTATTTTTATAATCATTCACAATTAGCCCACACCTAAATATATGACTTCATGTAATATTTAATATATCATTAAAATAGTAGTTCAACATACACAAACAGATTTGGGCAGAAACACGACTGACTCTAGATAAATATTAAATTCAACAGAATTAAACAGACACGTAATAGAGTAGCCCATGAGCCTCAGGTGTTCGAATGGCCATGGACATCTGTCAGTCCTTTCAGCAGAGGGAATGGAAAGGGTAGCTGTGTAGAGTGTAGACTAGTTTGAAGTGAATTAAATAAGGAGAGTAAAGAGTGCTTCTACAGTTTTATAATTATTTGAATACATAACTAAAATAACTAGGCTTTAAGCTTCTTGAAAGTGAGATCCATGCCTCTTATAACTTTGAGTCCAATATCCCTTGGTACAGTGTTTTATTTATCATATGTGCTCAGGAAATACTAAATGAATAATGAACAAAGTAACTAACTGAAAGATACTTTAGTTAATAAAAGTAATGTTGGATTTTGCTACCATGATCTAATGAGAATTTTTAATCTAAACTGGTGAATTTCCTTCTTGTATAATGCTGTACAAATGATCCTCTAGAGTGATACAGCGCTTTGCAACTACAAAACCATTTTCATATACTTTAATTTCATTTAATTATTATGAAGACCATATTTGGTTGACTAAACAGAATATTCCAATCCCTATTTATAAGAATGGAAACTGTGGCTCAGATAGGCTAGAAACTTGCCCAAGTCCGTGCAGCTTGCAGAGCTGGCGCCAGAGCTCAACTTATCTGACTCCTCATCCAGAATTCCCCCAAGACCACCTCTGAGGCTAGAAAGATGCATTATTCAAGCAAAAGCTACGGTGCTGGAGGGCTGACTGCAACTTCCTAATATCTCCATTGTACAGAGAATTCTAGTAGTTATAATTTCATGTTTAGACATGAAATTGCAATGCTAGAGTGATGGATCTCACAGAGAGCTTGACACTCCCCTTGACTATGATCTATTATATTCTTCTAGGACACAGAAAGGACTCCTGAGGGACTGAGGGTGGATTGAAAGGTTGGATACAGCATCAAATGACTATCATATCTAGCGCTACAGATAGATCAGATTTGTCTGGACACAAAGTTCATGCCTGGTATTTCCACCGGCCAAAAATTGAATGTAAAAGCCAGGGGGAGGCAAGCAGAAACCATCCTGCATCTCACTCAGCATAAAGCTGGCACGGCTATGGAAATACCGTGTTGGCTGAAGCTTTAGCAAAGCTCCCCAAGCAAACGCCAGTTCTCAGAGTGCCGGGGTGGCAGCTGGTCTCTGCAGACACCTCTTTCCCACCAGTCTCTGTCTGGGAGGCATGAGGCGTGGCAGGCAAGGGGGTGGGAAGCCAGACTGCCAGCAAGAGGGGTGGGTGGAGATAGGCAACTCGCTAAAATAAGCCCCTGGAGCTATTACAATTAAGAACTACAATAGCTCTTAAACTGGATAATGACTGTGCCGATACTGTCAAATTATATTCCAAACATATACTAAAGTATTCAAAAAATTTGAGATATTTTTAGGATAATGATTTCTACATTCAGGAAAAAAAGAGTGAGGATGACATGCTAGTGAAGCATGTATGCATTAATGTGCTCTGGTGTAGCAAAAAGTATGGATTTTCATGTGTGTTGCTTTATCAAGCTTGTCACATAGAGACTCATGTAGAAACTATTTAAAATTCAGTTAGATCCGGCTCATCGTCATTTCATTGGATTGAGGCTGCTCAAGGGAAGGACCATGTCTAATATATGGTCTTGAACCCTGTTAGTAGGAGGAACATAGGAGGCCCTGAATAAATAACCAATGAACTGAACTTAGCTGACCCCACAGAGAGGAGCTACCCAGAACTTTTGGCCGCTGTTGGTAGAGTTCAGCAGCGTTGCACAGATGTCTACAGGCAGGCTTTACAGTCTGAACTGAGTCTGAATCCCTACTATTCCACTCATTAGCAATGTGCCCTTGAGCAAGTTACTTATCCTTTCTGAGACTCAATTTTTTCATTTGCAAATGGCTGTATTAATACCCACTTCATGGGGTAAATGAGAGAATTAAATAAAATTGGTACCAGGAATCAACTATTTCAATAGCAAAAAAAGTCTTTTTAAATTTTGTTAAACTTTTCCCCAAAAATGAGGTACATTTTCTTTCAAACAATGAAAATCCTGAGCCAGTTAAAAGAAAATAGTGAAGAAGTCATCTTTCTATCCAATATGCTTTGAATGGGTTACCCCACTCATATGCATGAATCCCTAATCTACGTTGAGTCTCTGACTATTCCTAGAGTTGGTGAAATTCAACAGTAAATAAGCCTCTAAGAAATAAGGAAGCTGATGAATTCAGGTGCCTGTCAGGTGACCTTCAAAATTTTCCTTTTTATCAGCTAACACATGGTGAGGGAACACGATTGAGAAACTAAAGCAGCACTGATGAACCTGCCTTTGGCAAAATCTAATAGCATTTTGGCAAGTGCCTCCCAGGCATGCTGGTCTCAATTTACTGTAGTTTCTAAAGTAAACTTTAACTGCAGAATTATTTTTCCCCTTCCTCTTCATCCCTATCCCTCTGTATACCCTCTCACCAAAGGCATCCTCGTAAGGAATCCTACAGAGAAGCAAGTTTAAGAACCTAGGATTTGAGGCCTGTTCAATCTGACTTCAAATTTCCCTATTTCTCTTACTGGCTGTGAGTAGTTGGACTAGTCACCTAATTTCCTTGAAATAACAGTCTTTTAATCTCTGAAAGAAGAGCAGTAATCATATCTACTTGAAGGTTTTTATGGGAATTTAAAGAGATGTTTTACCTAAATTGCCATGGGCAGTTTGTTGCATATGGTATGTTTTCAATAAATAAACCACGTTATTAATTATTACAACATTCAATAACATTGAAGTCTTGAAATAAACAGCAATTTTCCTGAGAGAATGTTCAAGAAGGCTATCAGTTTTCAAGAAGAAATAAGCATTTGTTTCTCTCAGTTCCAGAGAGAACAGAGACCAACACCGTAATTTTCCTTGCATCCCCACTTAGAGGCAAGAGGCTGCATCGAATGTTTTGAAATGTGAGGATAATTCTCTTAAAATCTATTTCTAACTCTCCACATGAATTCTAATTTCAAAACGTTTTCTGTCCTGCATTCTTCACCTATAAGTTTAACTTTCAATTCCCAAGAAAGTTAAAGGACTGCTCAGTTCCCTCACAATCCCCCAGGGACTTCAAAGTTGTCAAATGCTACAGGTATCTTATGGGCTTTAAGTGAAAATATACTTATCCTAAGCGCGACCCAAATTCCATCGTCCTCTGTCTTCCTCTGAGGATAACTTCCCTCACCCTTTCCTCTCCACATATAGCCTTGATCTTTTAATAGCACTTTTTCCCCCAAGGGTAGCAAAAAAAAGTAAGTCAGAATTTTGCCTTTTGTGTTGCTTTAATAGTACCCTTGATTGTTATCAGCTTGTCATCCTCCCTAAGTCCTGATGACAAAATCTGATCACAGGAACCAGGGAGTGAGAAGCAGGAACTTAGTCACTCTCAGCCTTGTTCCTTCTGGAGCTGGGATAAATGATTCATTTTTTTTTCATGTCTCATTCTTACTGGCATGCACACATATACATACATACATATTGTGTGTGTGTGTGTGTATATATAGTATGAAGCGTGTATATATACTTGTATGTATATAGGTATGCGTGTTACTGTGTGATAGCTCCTTTATGTATATATATATTCTGTGCATGTACATATATTAAGTGTTAACTTCAAGGCATGATCTTAGAACTTCGGATCTCCAACCTTATAAATAATTACAAAGCAATGGCGATGACACTGCACATGTGCTGCCCTCCCAACACGTAATAAAGCATTTGCACATCCACTATCTCATTTGGTCCTCTCCACCCCGCTGAGACAGGAAGGCTGCTCATGCCACGCACGTCTTACTGAAGAAAAGCTGAAGCACAGAGGGATGAAAGGATGCGGTCAAGGTCATGCAGCACTTTAGAGGCAGGCCTGGGAGTGGAACCTGGGTTTTAAGACTCTTACTCTAGCTTTTCTTTCACCACTCCATGATATTCCAACTCACAACTTATAGTTACAAATACTATCAAATATCTTCAGCCTCACATAACTTATTCCTCAGAAAGCATTGAATTCCAACATCTTCCAGCAAATGTAGAAGGAGAAATAGGTCATCTCATTAACTCAGTCATTTTTGCCCCCCTGATTTTTATTTTTCTTCATTCTATTTTACCTCAACATCTGATGCAAGAGAGAGGACCTGCCAAAGGAAGCTTTTGAATTATAGAAATTAACACAGAGGCTTGAGAGAAGTCTGCTAGAAAACAATTATTAGATGCTTCATTTCCTGTGACACTAGCTGGGAGACCTTAGGCAAGCCATTTCACTTCTCTGGACTTCATTTTTTTAACCTAGAAAATAAGCGCGCTTGACTAGGCAAGTCCAGGGTCTCCTTGACTTGCATTTTTTGGTGTGTTTATTATGTAACTATGGCGTAGAGTATTGTCAGTCGTGTGGAATGGAAAATAAAGAACTCCCTTGATTCACCCAGCAATGGTGTGTATGTGTGTGTGTGTTAGACACTCCAAGCTGGTCATGATCAATCAACAAGTCAACTTAGTATCTTTTTCCCACGTCCTCAAGTACTTTTCTTTCAAAGGCGCTTCATGGGACAGCTATTAAAAGAGCATTCCCACACACACCTCTGCCCTTTTTGGACACAATTCAGCTTTCATCCCTTCCTTTAGTCTAAATGGAAGGTTACACAGCAAGCAGGAGTGGATCAGTGCATCAATCACTTCTACAAACTTTCAATAAATTATAAATCACCTGTCTTTTCTCGGGGTCATTAAATATGCCTGGAATTTTAATGTAGAAACATTTTTTTTTTTAATTTCAAGAGTTAGAGAGAGAAATGAGAAAGAGGAGAAAATAAAATTATATGGTGATCACATTGTCATCTATTTCAGAAGGTATTCACCATTTCCCAAGCATTTTCAGATACGTACCTCAGTTAAGTCTCATGGCAACTCTGGTAGGACAATTATAATTCTTCCATTTTACAGATAAGAAAAGTGAGGTCCACTAGAGGTTAAATGACTGGCCCAGAGTTAGACATCTGCTAGTACGGTCAGCTAGGACTTAAGGCAGATTTCTCACCCCTAGCCAAGTATTCTTTCCTTTAAAATTTTACTAAAAGTGATGTTTTACTAATATACAACCCACATAATAGCGTCCAGAGTTTTCCTTTGAGTGATAGATAATACTCCTAGTAATAGGAAGCATTTTAACTAGGCTTGTTCAAGACGCTCCTGTTACTTCCTCATTCTTATCTTTGTAAAAAGAAAACCGGACATATCAGGTTAGAGTCAGTTATCAGCACTCTGAATATTGCCATCAACTTGAAAAACAAAGTATATTAGATTGTTACAATATGTAAGTGGCATGAAAACGTGTTTGAAAACGTGTTTTTTATTATGTATTGTGCACACACACACACACACACACACACACACACACCTGTTCATGTGAACAGCCTCTCTCCTTAATAAAAAGAGGTTCCTACAAATGAAACCCAATAAGAATGCTATCGCCCATTCTCAGAGCACAGGTTCAAATCCCGGCTCTGCCACTTACCAGCTACGTGATCATGGAAATAAAAAAGATCTATCATTTAAAGTTGTTGCAGGTTTACATATTTCTTGTAAAGTGCTTAGCACAGTGCCTGGCCTATGAGAAATGCCCAATAAAAGCTGGCTTTAACATCCACATCATATCATCATCATCATCATCATCATATCATTATCAACACTACTCATCCGTGTATAGATTAAAAGTGACAGATTTTTAGGACCAAAATATCTCTTATTTATTCAGTGTCAGCCAAAGAACTAGAAATTTCTTTTTTATACTAACTTAGTTAGTGGCCAGAGAACAGTGGCTTGGGAACACAGATGCTTTTTGATTAGTTCCAGTTCTACTAATAATGAGCCAAGTGAAAATATTTTTAAGTGATTAGTAGCACTATAGTTCGTGTACTTCATCTATAAAACAGGGGAACAGAATTAATTTGAAGAATGCTTCATAGAGGAAAGGGTTAAAATTACAGCTCATTGCTAAGATTAAATGCAAGAAAGCATTTAAGTTTGACTCAAAACTACTCTATTTGACCAAGTGTTTTCTTCCACAAGACTGTTAGAGACATTAGGGATTTTTTTCCACACAAAGAGTAACAGCAATCAAGACAGCCTGACCTTTTTCATTATTTTCTGGCCATTCTTTATTAAGTCATGTTCAATTACTTCCTCCTACTGACAACGGGATGATTTTGGTTTATTGTTTCTTAGAAGTTACCACTGCCTAATATCTATAAAATTGAATTTAGTACAGGACAAATATTTATGGACTTGTTTTATGTTGTAATTAATAAAGCTGTCCCAGTAGTACAGTAGGGAAAATCTTGCCCGTGTTTATAAAATGTGACAGTTCCCATCATCCTACAATCATTTGCATGTTAATATTGTGTCTTTTCACCTGCTCTTTCTGAAACCAATTTTACATAAATAGGAAATCACGGCTAGAGGTCATTGGCAAAGTAAAGCGGGCTTGACTCAAAACGGTCTTTTTTCAAGAGGATAATTCTCAGAGTGAGAGACATTTTTACGCCTGGAGTTCTATTTTCTTTGAGAGTAAGTCATTCCTTTTTCTTGCTGGAGGCACCTTAACCTGACCCGTGGTCTCGAGCTACACTTACTCACAGGACCAGGTAAGCAGGCTATGTACAGCATAAAGGATTTTACTAACGGTAATTTGTAGTTCAAAATGTTTGCTATCTCTTTCTACCAAATCCATTCTGACAGAAGCCTACCCTGGTGGCTCTTTGTTTCAGAGAAGTATGTATCCCACCCCATGAATATCAGGCTTGCTTATGTAACTTCCTTTGGCAAATAGAATGTGAACCAAATGACTTGTGCCTACCAAAGCAGAAACTTGAAGAATCATTATATTCTTTTTATCATTTCCCTTTCAGCCATGAGAATGGTGTGCCACAGAATGAAACCCACGGGGGTGGGGGTGGGGGAGCAATACATGCAATATAATTTTTTTTTAGTTTTAAACCACTGAGATTTGAGGGCTATTTGCTACCATAGCATAGTCTAGCTTAAACCTACCAATACTGTCTGAATCTGCCATATTTGTACGCCACCAGCTTTAGATAGACAGATTAGATAGAGAGATAGATGGAGAGATGCCATCACAATAAAAAGAAACCAAATTACACACTAGAGAAAAAAACGTAGCCAAGGGCACGTCTTTCTGCAAACAGGAATTTAGAAATAGCCCTAGTGTTTGAGTTGTCACTGGATTGGAAAATCAGCCTCTCAGTCAGGAAACGTGGGTGTCTGTTTAGTAACTTACTCTAAGATCTTGGACAAGGTCCTTACCCTCTCTGGATACTTTTCTGTAAGATTGGTTGTACATGTAATCTCACCTGGAACATGAGCATCACATTATAGAATTACTGTGAAAAGTAAATGAGAATTTATATGTATATATGTGTATATATATATATAAAGGGCTTACAAATACTGGCACATCATATTCTGCTCTTTCTCATCTCTGAAAGCCATGTCACAGCCATTGTCCTATTTTCGCCCTCTCCCAATTTCTCATTCGCAGTAAATTCAATTACATACACCCTCACTCCTCACACCCACAGTGGGCCTGTTTTTCCCATGCCAAATTCATTTTTTCAGATCTTAACTAACTTACCAATCATCTCTATGGCGACGCCCTGAGCCTCTTTGCCCCCACAGTTGCCACATGACAGATAAAATAGATCTGTTAATTTGTGAGGTTTACAGAATAAGAAAACATGAGGAAATTTCTGCTAGGAACTCGTGGGGACATGGAAAACCTAAATACCCACTAGAAATTTGCTTTATGACAGAGCGCTAAACATCAGGAAATACAGTACAGCATTTTAGGGGTGAAAAGGACATTCAAAGTCACTCTAGTCTGATTTTTTATCTTAAGATGAAGAAATCGAGGACCAAGGGAAAAAATGACTTGCTCAAGGTCGATCACCTATATGGTAGCACAACCACAAAGGTAACTCTTACAAAGGAATCATTAGTTTTTTGCTCTATGTCCATGTCTCATTTCACCAAGGAAAATAAAGAACAGAGTTTTACTGCAGAACAATAACTGTATAAATCTTCAGAGAACTACAGCAGCAAGAAGTGTTAATTTGCTATGTGAGACTGCTGATCAGTAACGTGCAGGAAAATTGCAACACAGCTTTTGGCTGCTTAGATGTAAGCTGAAAAAGAAAGAAAAATACAGAAAAGACTAGATGTGCAGATGTGTACAGAACTTCACAAGTGTATGTTTATTTACAATCTATCTTCCATGAAAGTGGATTGTAGAGACAAACTGAAGGAACTTAAAATCGACGTGCATTGCATATGTTAGATATTTATGATAAATAAAACCAGTTGTAGAGTGTAAAAAGCAAGTGAGACCTAGGTTGGCCAGGTCCTGGCACTTCTCTGCAACTCAATATCTATTCTCAGGCAAACCTTGGTTGAGTAATAGTTTCACATTCATTTCTTAAGAGTGCTGCTTGTGATAGAAATTCTTCTTGCCTATTAAAGGCAAAAGAATATTCTTCCTTCCTTTCAAATGTGCTGTCATTTGGGGATTGATTATCTTTCATTTTCCTTGATTCTCAATAGAGATATAGAGATATAGATACACATAGTTTTCCAAAATAAAGAGACAGTAATTCAAGAAGAAAGACATATAGCCCTGAAAATACAACCAAGAGTGGTGGGGACTTTGGTAAATGGTAGATTGTGTGCCTCACCTATTAGGACAGGTGAGAATTCAGCTCATTCAAATGCAAATAGGATCCAGATGTTTAAGATGTAAAGATGCTTAAGATTTCATGTGAAATTTCTCAATTTTTCAATGTTGACTAAAATAAATAAAATTTAACACTGTCCTTGTCTAACGGTCCATGCTCCAGGCTGGAGTTTGACAACTGGCTACCAATTTTCAACCACTGACTTTATTCCGTCTTTGGAGTAATTTTCCCTTAAGTACAATTACAGTTGGCTTAATCTTCAAGATTTGGATCTAAAATTTTATTTTTCTATCAATCTAATTTTACTCTCAGTCACTGTGACTGATAACAAGAAATCACCAACTAAGGAAATGTAATCATTAAGGTTACAATTGGTATGACCACGATTGCATTATCTCTTAACAAGGAGCTATTATACAGCTCATGAATTACACATTGTCTTTCTTATTACTTAGTTCTTCATCACTTAGCAGTGAACAATAGATATAACGATAAAATCAAGGTGCGTGGTGCTGTAAATCATATGAGGATAGGCAGATTAGAAATCATCACATTTGGAAACTCTCCCAGTAAACTCAGTTGTCTAAATTGAAGCTTTCATCTTTAAGTCTTATCAGCAATGTCATTTATTTATTGTACTTCAGTATTCATAACTAAATATATGATCTTATACAGCTGATAGAGAAGCGCTTATGGGCAAAACAATTAGATTTGTGGTGGGATGGGAAAAGAATTGTAATTTTAAGAAAATGCTATTTTTTAGTATTTCCTTTGTTATTCTGAGATGGTGTATAGCAAGGAGTAGTTAATATGAGGGTGGATAAATTGGAAGACAAATGTGAAAAATTAGCCATATGATGTAGTTTATATGTCAAGTGTGAAGCATTGTCAATTTCTTGAACAGCAGAAACACTCATATATAAAAGTAAACAAAAAAATAATATACTACGTCATGTTTAACGTATTTGTCGATTCTCCTTTCCTTGAGAAATCTATTTCTGCCCTTCTGGAATGGACTAATAGAACTGGCTGTTCTTGATTTTTCTAAACGAGATAGATTACAGGAGTGGCAGGTGAGAATGGTAAACAAATTCTGGTCAGTCCCAGCTTACATGTCCAGCAAATTCTTTCTGAGCTATTATGCACTGCAAAGTGCTGTGACCTTCATAATAACCTCCTTTTGAAGAAAAGAGAGTTAAATTTAAAAAAGGAAGACATTATTTTCCTCATTGCTATTTGCTTCCCTTTACAGTCTCTGACATGCTTAAATTTTTATATCTGCGATGCCGAATGGTGTTATTTTCTGAAAATGTAAAAATAAAATGAAGATATTGTTCAGCTGCATCAAATAGAGTGAAAGGAACCTTCAATAAGTTTGTGTGTAGAGCATGATGTCTGTAGACTCAGTCTCCATCATTTCATTGATATTTTTATATTTTTTAAAAGTATTTAATGTTTTACGTTTATTAGGGAGCAGCAGCTGGACAGAAGGGTTCTACTAGTTATATCAGTCACATTGATGAACATGTCTTTTAAACATAGTGAAGTATGATTTTTCAATTGAATTAGGAAACACCAAAAACTTGGATAAAAACTAATGCTGTCTTGACCTGGTTGGTTTTGACAGACTGTCAAAAAAAGATATTAATCCTCAAAATTACTACAAATGGTAGTCATGCAAACCTTTTATTATGTTTTCTTTCTAATGAGATTTTTCTGTGAGGAACAAATTTATGCAAATACACTGGATCCAACAGTTTCTTAATTAAGGCCAGATTTGGATCGTGACCCATAGGTCTACTTAGCAAATGAATAATAATATCTCATAAGCAGTAAATATGTTTTTGAAAAATGAAAAGATATTGTTGCAAAATTATTTCTCACTTAATATTATTGCTATTTGTAAACATAATTGCTATTCCTACAGGTTAACATTTTATTGACGCATGTATGTGGTTATCATACTAAGTGCTATTACTTCACTGCATTGTCTATGTAAAATTAGCTGTTATCAAGCTTAGGAATAACGTTTTCTTTTAATTAATTCATGTCTTTACCTAATATGTTTATGAGAAGCAGTA
This sequence comes from Diceros bicornis minor, assembly GCF_020826845.1. NCBI lineage: Eukaryota > Metazoa > Chordata > Mammalia > Perissodactyla > Rhinocerotidae > Diceros > Diceros bicornis. The sequence goes on along the minus strand of NC_080740.1, from coordinate 77,321,510 downwards.
GGGTAAAAATTTGGGCTCTGGGTAAATAACTCTACCTCATTGAACATCCTTGAACAAATTACGTAGTCCCTGTAAACTTAAGTTGCTTCATCTGTCAAATGGAAAAATAATCTGTCTCAGAAGCTTGTGAGAAATAAAATGATATCATGCATATTGCACAGACACTAGAAAATCATAAAACCCATTGTCTCTCCCTAGCACACAACTGAGCTATACTTCACAGCCCCATTTTATCTTCATGGGAATGTGCAGCTAGTTCTTGCCAATGCAATGTAAGCAGTATTGAAGTGTGTCACCTTGAAACCAAACAATTATCCTTAGATTTCATATCACTTCTCTATGCAACCTCTCTCCAGCTCTCAAGCCCTATCTCCCCACAAGGTAATGTCAGAGCAACCTCGGAATTTAAAATTCCAATGCGGGATTTTTAAATGTAATATGTGAATATTCCAACATTGCAACCGAAAGAAGATAACAAATAAAATTTTTGGTTAACATCATATATCTATATCAAATGGCATATTACTAAGAATAAAATAGATAGGGCCGGCCCCATGGCTTAGCGGTTAAGAGTGCGCGCTCCGCTACTGGCAGCCTGGGTTTGGATCCCGGGCACGCACCGATGCACTGCTTGTCCAGCCATGCTGAGGCCACATCCCACATACAGCAACTAGAAGGATGTGCAACTATGACATACAACTATCTACTGGGGCTTTGGGGGAAAAAAATAAACTAGGAGTATTGGCAATAGACGTTAGCTCAGAGCCGGTCTTCCTCAGCAAAAAGAGGAGGATTAGCATGGATGTTAGCTCAGGGCTGATCTTCCTCACAAAAAAAAAAAAAGAATAAAATAGATAAATAGATGAAGTAGGAGCGACATTCTCCCAAATTAAAAATTTACAAGAGTTTTTTTTTGCATTTGACTTGCTTTGAAAACTTGACGATGGAAAACATTAATGTCTTTTTTTTTTAATTTTATTTATTTATTTATTTTCCCCCCAAAGCCCCAGTAGATAGTTGTATGTCATAGCTGCACATCCTTCGAGTTGCTGTATGTGGGACGCAGCCTCAGCATGGCCAGAGAAGTGGTGCGTCAGTGCGTGCCTGGGATCTGACCCCGGGCCGCCAGCAGCGTGCACTTAACCACCAAGCCACAGGGCCGGCCCAGAAAAACATTAATTTCTAAAGAAAGTCATTGTTACCTTAGGACAGCTATAGTGTAGCCGCAGTTACATCTGAGGTTATGGATAGGTCTAAGGACAAGAACTTTAAAGAAGCATCTAGTCAAATGCATTCATTTTATAAATAAGGAATTTTCATCTCAGAGAGGGCAAGTGATTTCTCCATGTTCCTGGCTCAGCTCTCTTTATGTAATTCTTACATTTTCCTCTCCTGAAACCAAAGTTAATTTTTTTAAATTGAAGCTTAAAATTAAAATAAAAATCTATTACTGTGTGGTCTTCCACTGATTTATTTTAAGATATTACTTTGTTTCAAGTAGTTTGAAAAGGTTATATTGACTAAAATGGGCTGACAACTCACCGTGACTCAAAAGTAATGAGAGACTGTAGGGCTGATGCTGCAATTGCTTAGTTCTCTCCTATCATCTAGGTTTTCAAATTTTGTTTGCTTGTTTCAACCTCTTCAATGAAAAAATTACCATTAACATATCTTTTTTTATTTTCTTTTTTCTTTCTCCCAAAATAGTTCACCTCAATGATGAGTAAAGTTTTACGTCTGTCTCCCTGGTTTGCCAAAGAAGTCTCATTAAAACACAGCCTGGGAGGTGTGAGCTATTATTTTTCTATTGGGAGAATTAGTTTGTATACACTGATATAGG